>NC_047651.1:0-9445 GCF_902201215.1 Prunus dulcis
CAATGCCATGATGCATCCGTCTCCAAATTCCCGATCCCAAAAGCAAGAGGATATATATTTCGATTACCATCGAATGCATTTGCTACAAACATAACACCCTTGTACTTGGATTTTAAATGAGTGGCATCCACGGCTATAACTGGGTGCATGGAAGAACGGAACCCTCTAATACATGCGCCAACCGCCATAAATAAATACACAAAGTGATTGTTCTCATCAGTTCGGATGTCTGTTTTTGTGCCGGGATTCATACGATCCAATTCATAGCAATAAGCTGGAAGGATATAATATGCCTCCTCCGCTGATCCTCTAATGGACAATAGAGCTAACTCCCTTGCTTTCCAAGCTTTCGAATAATGGATGGTGCAACCAAAGTTGTGTTTCACATCTCTCATAATGTCACTTGGTGTGTATATTGTCCGACAATCCTTCAACTTCCTTTTAAGTGAACTGGCTACAAGTGCTGCGGTTGCTTGACGATGCTTGTCACTTACAAACCTCAAATCACATTCATGGACAGTTGTACACCTCACAATCATGAAGTTGTATTCTCCAATTCTCGATGCTCGGACCCGCCATGGGCATGGACGTTGACAACAAACCACAAGCAACCTCTTAGTGCAAGAGAATTGCACCTTAAATTCAAAGTGGCCTCTTAATGCCGTCAACCGTAACTCCGTCAACAATGTTTTCTTACTAGAGAAAATTTGCCCAACTGTAATTTTCGGATTCCAATCGCTTCGTGAAAACCCGCTGTCCAAATATGCTTCTTCATCTTTTACACCGACTGCATTATACCGATTTTTTTTCACCCATTTGACTCCAATAATGTTGACGAGTGGGTTCAGATTCTCCTCCTAAACGCATTTTTGGCAACTGGGCAGCTGTGTTCAAGCACCCCAAATTAGGAGGGGCAGAGTACACTGACACTTCATTTCTTTCAGTACCATTATCACCACCATGCATCTCCTCCACCTCGCTAAAATCAATCATATCCATAAAATCTGTCCCTACTTCACCTCCCAAATCAGTGACATTTGTATTATTCCAAGTTACTTCATTGCTTTCAACAATGGCAACTGAAGAATGACCCATCCGACTACTATCTGTCGGGATATGCATACTATGAACTACATCATTTGTCAGTCCTTTATCTTCTATACTCACGAGTAAGGGAGCTAGTTTTGAAGGTGTTACCTCGAAATTGTACTTCATAAAAAAAATTGACATCATCATCGTCCTCAATCTTTATGTGCTTCCACTCATTCGAGGCCACCAAAACTGAGAATTTTAAGCAAATCTTGTCTTCCCTGATGTTTGTATTACCAATCCGATGCACACGGTCCAACAGTTCAGCAAATTTGATGGTCCGTGGAACTATTAAGCCTTTTGAGTCACCCCCTTCGGATTTGCACATCTTCTTCGAGGTGACCCATTTTCCATTGTAGCACACGAGAATAACAATTGTCTCCATTTCTGACCATGACAAAACAACATTTCATTCACACAATAATATAACCACAATAAACATACAATAGAATAGCAATATAACCATAATATAGCCGCAATATAGTAGCAATATAGAGGCACTATAATAGCAATATAACAGCAATACGACTGTAAAATAAGAGGAACACAACCACTGTGCACTGGTAACACATCAGAATCACACTATACAGATCTACTACATCAAATGGAAAATCCCAAGTTTCAAGATTCACATATCCAGACCAATCTAAATGGAATTGGTACAAACCCAGATGAATGAGCATGAATATTCAACAAAACCTAACCCAAAGACATTAAAGCCAAAACGAATTTAACACAAACCCAAACAATCAAACTATAACTCATTTCACATAATCCCACTGATATTAACAAAATAACCATCAACACTACCTTTTCGAGGTCGGCAATCCACTAGAGCTTCAAGGTTGCAAGCAGCTATTCAGAAGACATAGCTAAAGGGAAGGGTTCGCGATTCCAAACAGAGACCAACAGATCGAATAGGGGAGAAAGAGATAACGAAGCTACAGAGAGCAACAGATCGAGTAGGGGAGAGAGATAACGAAGCTACAGAGATAAACGGTTGCGCTATGACAAAGAGAGCAAAGAGAGAGACAGAGAGTTGTGCTAGAGAGAGAGAGAGAGAGAGAGAGAGCCAAGATAGAGAGAGCCAAGAGAGACCCACAGAGCTGTGATAGACAGCT
This sequence comes from Prunus dulcis, assembly GCF_902201215.1. Taxonomy (NCBI): domain Eukaryota; kingdom Viridiplantae; phylum Streptophyta; class Magnoliopsida; order Rosales; family Rosaceae; genus Prunus; species Prunus dulcis. Next base: position 2,211 of record NC_047651.1, read on the forward strand.
ACCAAAGAGAAAGCGAGTTGTGCCAGAGAGAGAGAGAGAGCTGTGTGAGCTAAGAGAACAGAACAAATTTGTGAACTTGTGAAAAATCAGCAATAAGGGTACAATAATTTTATATTTATAGGTGATAGTTCCAAATTTTTTTAAAAAGGGTGGTATTTTCAGTTAGAATTATAAAAATGGTGGCATTTTGGGCTATTTCCCTAACTTATATAGTAAATGAATTATTTTTCTCAAAACATCATATTTTGCTAGTGAGTTATTGTGTAAAATGCCTATATATCTGAGAACACAACATCTTATCTATATTTTATTGAGTAAATAGCCTTTTTTTTTTTTTTTTATAAAAATACCATATCTTACTAGTAAGTTATTATGTAAAAGCCTATATATTTGAGAACTCAACATCCTATCCGTAATTAATGGATTAAATAACTTAATGTTTTAAAAGCACCATATCTTACCGGTAATTTATAGTGTAAAAGGCTTGTATATCTAAGAACCCAACATCTTACCCGTAATTCGTGGAGTAAATAACTTATTTTTGTGAAAACACCGTATCTTAATGGTAAGTTATAGTGTAAAAGCCCTATATATCTGAGAAAGCAACATCTTACCCTAACTTATATTGTAAATAACTTATTTTTCACAAAATAACATATATTACCGGTAACTTATAGTATAAAATGCCAATATATCTGAGAACACAACATTTTATCCTTATTATACTTAGTAAATAGCCTGTTTGTTTGAAAACACTATATCTTACCTGAAAGTTATAGCGTAAAATGCCTATATATATGAGAACCCAACATCTTACCTATAATTTATGGAGTAAATAACGTATTTTTCTAAAAACACCAAATCTTTCCGGTAAGTTATACTGTAACATGCCTATATATCTGTGAACACAACATCTTATCCGTATTTTATTGAGTAAATAACATGTTTTTCTAAAAAACACCACACCTTACTGGTAAGTTATAGTGTGAAAGACTATATATCTGAGAACGCAACATCTTACTCGTATATAGTAAATAAATTATTTTTCTAAAAACAAGATATGTTACCGGTAAGTTATAGTGTAAAAGGCCTATATATCTGAGAACACAACATCTTACCCGTAGTTTATGGAGTAATTAACTTATCTTTCTAAAAACACCATATCTTACGGGTAAGTTATAATGTAAAATGTCTATATATCTGACAACGCAACATCTTATCCTTAATTTATGGAGTAAATAACTTATTTTTCTCAAAACACCATATCTTAACGGTAAGTTATAGTGTAAAAGACCTATATATCAGAAAATGCAACATTGTACTCGTATTCTGTTGAGTACATAGCCTGTTTTTCTAAAAACACCACACCTTACTAGTAAGTTATAGTGTGAAAGGCTATATATTTGAGAACGCAACATCTTACCCGTAACTTATATAGTAAATAAATTATTTTCCTAAAAACACGATATGTTACCGGTAAGTTATAGTGTAAAAGGCCTTTATATCTGAGAACGCAACATCTTACCCGTAATTTATGGAGTAAGAACTTATCTTTTTAAAAACACCATATCTTATGGGTAAGTTATAGTGTAAAATGCCTATATATCTGACAACGCAACATTTTACCCGTAATTTATGGTGTAAATAACTTATTTTTCTCAAAACACCATATCTTACCGGTAAGTTATAGTATAAAAGGCCTATATATCACAAAACGCAACATTGTATTTTGTTGAGTAAATAGCCTGTTTTTCTGAAAACACCATATCTTACCGGTAAGTTATAGTGCAAAAGGCCTATATATCTGAGAACGCAACATTTTACCCGTAATTTCTATAGTAAATAACTTATGTTTCTAAAAACACGATATCTTACCGGTAAGTTATAGTGTAAAAGGCCTACATATCTAAGAACGCAACTTGTTACCCGAAATTTATGGAGTAACTAACTTATTTTTCTGAAAACACAATATCTTACGGGTAAGTTATAGCGTAAAATGCCTAAAGATATGAGAACGCAACATCTTACCTGTAATTCATGGAGTAAATAACTTATTTTTCTCAAAACAACATATCTTACCGGTAAATTATAGTGTAAAAGGCCTATATATCTAAACATAACTTCTTACTCGAAATTTATGGAGTAACTAAATTATTTTTCTAAAAACACTATATCTTACCCGTAAGTTATAGTGTAAAAGACATATATATCTGAGAACGCAACATTTTACCCCTAATTTGTGGAGTAAATAACTTATTTTTCTAAAAAGACCATATGTTATCGGAAAGTTATAGTGTAAATGTGAGATCCCACATCGACCAAACGGAGAGGGGGTGATGTGCCTTATATGGCACACCTCGCATCCTCATAGTGTGAGGCCTTTTGGGAGCTCACTGGCTTCGGGTTCGTAGGAACTCCGAAGTTAAGCGAGTTGGAGGCTGGAGCAATCCCAGATGGGTGACCACCCTGGGAAGTTGCTTCGTGAGCTCCCAGAAACAAAACCGTGCGGGCTGGTGAGAATGTAGCCAGGCCCAAAGCGGACAATATCCTGCTACGGCGGAGCCGGTCCGGGGTGTGACAGTAAAAGGCCTATATATTTGAAAATGCAGCATCTTACCTGTAACTTATATAGTAATTAACTTATTTTTCTAAAAACACCATATCTTACCGGTAAGTTATAGTGTACAATGCCTATATATCTGAAAACGCAACATCTTACCCGCATTTTATTGAGTAAATAGCCTGTTTTTCTAAAAATACCATATCTTACCCGTAGTTTATAATGTAAAAGGCCAATATATTTGAGAACGCAACATCTTACTCGTAATTTATGGAGTAAATAACTTATTTTTCTAAAAACATCATATCTTACCAGTAAGTTATAGTCTAAAAGGCTTATAAATATAAATATATATATATATATCTTGAAACGCAACATCTTACCCGTAACTTATATAGTAAATGAATTATTTTTCTCAAAACATCATATTTTGCTAGTGAGTTATTGTGTAAAATGCCTATATATCTGAGAACACAACATCTTATCTATATTTTATTGAGTAAATAGCCTTTTTTTTTTTTTTTTATAAAAATACCATATCTTACTAGTAAGTTATTATGTAAAAGCCTATATATTTGAGAACTCAACATCCTATCCGTAATTAATGGATTAAATAACTTAATGTTTTAAAAGCACCATATCTTACCGGTAAGTTATAGTGTAAAAGGCTTGTATATCTAAGAACCCAACATCTTACCCGTAATTCGTGGAGTAAATAACTTATTTTTGTGAAAACACCGTATCTTAATGGTAAGTTATAGTGTAAAAGCCCTATATATCTGAGAAAGCAACATCTTACCCTAACTTATATTGTAAATAACTTATTTTTCACAAAATAACATATATTACCGGTAAGTTATAGTATAAAATGCCAATATATCTGAGAACACAACATTTTATCCTTATTATACTTAGTAAATAGCCTGTTTGTTTGAAAACACTATATCTTACCTGAAAGTTATAGCGTAAAATGCCTATATATATGAGAACCCAACATCTTACCTGTAATTTATGGAGTAAATAACGTATTTTTCTAAAAACACCAAATCTTTCCGGTAAGTTATACTGTAACATGCCTATATATCTGTGAACACAACATCTTATCCGTATTTTATTGAGTAAATAACATGTTTTTCTAAAAAACACCACACCTTACTGGTAAGTTATAGTGTGAAAGACTATATATCTAAGAACGCAACATCTTACTCGTATATAGTAAATAAATTATTTTTCTAAAAACACGATATGTTACCCGTAAGTTATAGTGTAAAAGACCTATATATCAGAAAATGCAACATTGTACCCGTATTCTGTTGAGTACATAGCCTGTTTTTCTGAAAACACCATATCTTACCGGTAATTTATAGTGTAAAAGGCCTATATATCTGAGAACGCAACATTTTACCCGTAATTTCTGTAGTAAATAACTTATTTTTCTAAAAACACCATATCTTACCGGTAAGTTATAGTGTAAAAAGCCTATATATTTAAGAACGCAACTTCTTACCCGAAATTTATGGAGTAACTAACTTATTTTTCTAAAAACATCATATCTTTCCGGTAAGTTATACTGTAGAATGCATATATATCTGATAACACAACATCTTATCCGCATTTTATTGAGTAAATAGCATGTTTTTCTAAAAACACCACACCTTACTAGTAAGTTATAGTGTGAAAGGCTATATATTTGAGAACGCAACATCTTACCCGTAACTTATATAGTAAATAAATTATTTTCCTAAAAACACGATATGTTACCGGTAAGTTATAGTGTAAAAGGCCTATATATCTGAGAACGCAACATCTTACCCGTAATTTATGGAGTAAGAACTTATCTTTTTAAAAACACCATATCTTATGGGTAAGTTATAGTGTAAAATGCCTATATATCTGACAACGCAACATTTTACCCGTAATTTATGGTGTAAATAACTTATTTTTCTCAAAACACCATATCTTACTGGTAAGTTATAGTGTAAAAGGCCTATATATCACAAAAAACAACATTGTATTTTGTTGAGTAAAAAGCCTGTTTTTTGAAAACACCATATCTTACCGGTAAGTTATTCTGAAAAAGGCCTATATATCTGAGAACGCAACATTTTACCCGTAATTTCTATAGTAAATAACTTATTTTTCTAAAAACACCATATCTTGCCGGTAAGTTATAGTGTAAAAGGCCTACATATCTAAGAACGCAACTTGTTACCCGAAATTTATGGAGTAACTAGCTTATTTTTCTGAAAACACAATATCTTACGGGTAAGTTATAGCGTAAAATGCCTAAATATATGAGAACGCAACATCTTACCTGTAATTCATGGAGTAAATAACTTATTTTTCTCAAAACAACATATCTTACCGGTAAATTATAGTGTAAAAGGCCTATATATCTAAACATAACTTCTTACTCGAAATTTATGGAGTAACTAAATTATTTTTCTAAAAACACCATATCTTACCCGTAAGTTATAGTGTAAAAGACATATATATCTGAGAACGCAACATTTTACCCCTAATTTGTGGAGTAAATAACTTATTTTTCTAAAAAGACCATATGTTATCGGAAAGTTATAGTGTAAAAGGCCTATATATTTGAAAACGCAGCATCTTACCTGTTATTTACTCCATAAATTAGGAGTAAGATGTTGCGTTCTCAAATATATTGGCCTTTTACATTATAAACTACGGGTAAGATATGATATTTTTAGAAAAACAGGCTATTTACTCAATAAAATGCGGGTAAGATGTTGCGTTTTCAGATATATAGGCATTGTACACTATAACTTACCGATTCAACAATACCAGTCTGTACCGTGAGCTAGGGTTGGGCACATAAAAGGCTAGGAGTGTCCAATTTGATTGGCAAAAGTATGAGAGTTCAAATTAGAGATTGAGGATTTCAATGCACACAAAAGATCTGCCAAAACATGAATCAAAAAAACTGAACCGATTCAACAATACTTGTCTGTAGCGTGAGCTAGGGTTGGCAAGAGCAAGACTAGGAGTCGCACATTAGAATGGAAAAAGTATGAGAGTTCAAGTTAGAGATTGAGGATTCGAATGGACACAAAAGATCTGCCAAAACATGAATCAAAAAAACTGAACCGATTCAACAATACTTGTCTGTAGCGTGAACTAGGGTTGGCTAGAGCAAAGGTTAGAAGCGGCCAATTTGATTGGAAAAAGTATGAGAGTTCGAATTAGAGATTGACGATTCGAATGGACACAAAAGATCTTGCCAAAACATGAATCAAAAAAACTGAACCGATTCAACAATACTTGTCTGTAGCGTGAGCTATGGTGGTCAAGAGCAAAGGCTAGGAGTGGCACATTTGATTGGAAAAAGTATGAGAGTTCAAATTAGAGATTGAGGATTCGAATGGACACAAAAGATCTGCCAAAACATGAATCAAAAAAACTGGACCGATTCAACAATACTTGTCTGTAGCGTGAGCTAGGGTTGGCAAGAGCAAAGGATAGGAGTGGCCAATTTGATTGGAAAAAGTATGAGACATGAAATGAGAGATTGAGGATTCGAATGGACACAAAAGATCTGCCAAAACATGAATCAAAAAAACTGAACCGATTCAACAATACTTGTCTGTAGCGTGAGCTAGGGTTGGCTAGAGCAAAGGCTAGAAGTGGCCAATTTCATTCGAAAAAGTATGAGAGTTCCAATTAGAGATTGAGGATTAGAATGGACACAAAAGATCTGCGAAAACATGAATCGAAAAAACTGAACCGATTCAACAATACCAGTCTACACTGTGAGCTAGGGTTGGGTGCATAAAAGGCTAGGAGTGTCCAATTTGATTGGTAAAAGTATGAGAGTTCAAATTAGAGATTGAGGATTCGAATGGACACAAAAGATCTACCAAAACATGAATCAAAAAAACTGAACCGATTCAACAATACTTGTCTGTACCGTGAGCTAGGGTTGGGCACATAAAAGGCTAGAAGTGTCCAATTTGATTGGTAAAAGTATGAGAGTTCAAATTAGAGATTGAGGATTCCAATGGACACAAAAGATCTGCCAAAACATGAATCAAAAAAACTGAACCGATTCAACAATACTTGTCTGTAGCGTGAGCTAGGGTTGGCAAGAGCAAAGGCTAGAAGTGGCCAATTTGATTGGAAAAAGTATGAAAGTTCAAATTAGAGATTGAGGATTCGAATGGACACAAAAGATCTGCCAAAACATGAATCAAAAAAACTGAACCGATTCAAATACCGTCTGTAGCGTGAGCGAGGGTTGGCTAGAGCAAAGGCTAGAAGTGGCCAATTTGATTGGAAAAAGTATGAGAGTTCAAATTAGAGATTGAGGATTCGAATGGACACAAAAGATCTGCCAAAACATGAATCTAAAAAACTGAACCGATTCAACAACACTTGTCTGTAGCGTGAGCTAGGGTTGGCTAGAGCAAAGGCTAGAAATGGCCAATTTGATTGGAAAAAGTATGAGAGTTCAAATTAGAGATTGAGGATTCGAATGGACACAAAAGATCTGCCAAAACATGAATCAAAAAAGTTGAACAGATTCAACAATACCAGTCTGTACCGAGCTAGGGTTGTACATAAAAGGCTAGTAGTGTCCAATTTGATTGGAAAAAGTGTGAGAGTTCAAATTAGAAATTGAGGATTCAATGGACACAAAAGATCTGCCAAAACA
>NC_047651.1:11698-72985 GCF_902201215.1 Prunus dulcis
GCACATAAAAAGCTACGAGTGTCCCATTTGATTGGTAAAAGTAGGAGAGTTCAAATTAGAGAATGAGGATTCGAATGGACACAAAAGATCTGCCAAAACATGAATAAAAAAAGTTGAACATATTCTACAATACCAGTCTGTACCGTGAGCTAGGGTTGGGCACATCAAAGGCTCCGAGTGTCCAATTTGATTGGTAAAAGTATGAGAGTTCAAATTAGAGATTGAGGAACCGAATGGACACAAAAGATCTGCCAAAAAATAAATAAAAAAAACTGAACATATTCAACAATACTTGTCTGTAGCATGAGCTAGGGTTGGCTAGAGCAAAGACTTGAAGTGGCCAATTTGATTGGAAAAAGTATGAGAGTGCAAATTAAAAATTGAGGATTCGAATGGACACAAAGGATCTGCCAAAACATGAATAAAAAAAACTGAACCGATTCCACAGTACTTGTTTGTAGCATGAGCTAGGGTTGGCTAGAGCAAAGGCTAGAAGTAGCCAATTTGATTGGAAAAAGTATGAGAGTTCAAATTAAAGATTAAGGATTCGAATGTACACAAAGGATCTGCCAAAACATGAATAAAAAAAACTGAACCGATTCCACAGTACTTGTTCGTAGCATGAGCTAGGGTTGGCTAGAGGAAAGGCTAGAAGTGGCCAATTTGATTGGAAAAAGTATGAGAGTTCAAATTAAAGATTGAGGATTCGAATGGACACAAAAGATCTGTCAAAACATGAATCAAAAAAATTGAAAAGATTCAAAAATACCAGTCTGTACCGTGAGCTAGGGTTGGGCACATAAAAGGCTACGAGTGTCCAATTTGATTGGTAAAAGTATGAGAGTTCAAATTCTAGATTCAGGATTCGAGTGGACACAAAAGATCTGCCAAAACATGAATCAAAAAAACTGAACCGATTAAACAGTACTTGTCTGTACCGTGAGCTTGGGTTGGGCACATAAATGCCTACGAGTGTCCAATTTGATTGGTAAAAGTATGAGAGTTCAAATTAGAGATTCAGGATTCGAATGGACACAAAAGATCTGCGAAAGCATGAATTAAAAAAACTGAACCGATTCAACAATACTTGTCTGTACCGTGAGCTAGGGTTGGGCACTTAAAAGGCTAGGAGTGTCCAATTTGATTGGTAAAAGAACGAGAGTTCAAATTAGAGATTGAACATTCGAATCGATACAAAAGATCTGCCAAAACATAAATCAAAAAATTTGAACAGATTCAACAGTACCAATTTGTACTGTAAGCTAGGGTGGGGCACATAAAAGGCTAGGAGTGTCCAATTTGATTGGTCGAAGGATGAGAGTTCAAATTAGAGATTGAGGACTCGAATGGACACAAAAGATCCGTCAAAACAAGAATCAAAAAAGTTGAAAAGATTCAAAAATACCATTATGTACCGTGAGCTAAGGTTAGGCACATAAAAGGCTAGGAGTGTCCAATTTGATTGGTAAAAGTGTGAGAGTTCAAATTAGAGATTGAGGATTCGAATGGACACAAAAGATCTGCCAAAACATGAATCAAAAAAACTGAACCGATTCAATAATACTTGTCTGTAGCGTGAGCTAGGGTTGGCTAGAGCAAAGGCTAGAAGTGGCCAATTTGATTGGAAAAAGTATGAGAGTTCGAATTAGAGATTGAGGATTCGAATGGACACAAAACATCAGCCAAAACATGAATAAAAAAAAACTAAACCAGTTCAACAATACTTGTCTGTACCGTGAGCTAGGGTTGGCTAGAGCAAAGGCTAGAAGTGGCCAATTTGATTGGAAAAAGTATGAGAGTTCGAATTAGAGATTGAGGATTCGAATGGACACAAAAGATCTGCCAAAACATGAATCAAAAAAGTTGAACAGATTCAACCATACCAGTCTGTCCCATGAGCTAGGGTTGGCAACATAAAAGGCTACGAGTGTCCAATTTGATTGGTAAAAGTACGAGAGTTCAAATTAGAGATTCATGATTCGAACGGACACGAAAGATCTGCCTAAACATGAATAAAAAAAAACTGAACCGATTCAAAAATACTTGTCTGTAGCATGGGCTAGGGTTTGCTAGAGCAAAGGATGGAAGTGGCCAAGTTGATTGGAAAAAGCGTGAGAGTTCAAAGTAGAGATTGAGGATTCGAATGGATACAAAAGATTTGCCAAAACATGAATCAAAAAAGTTAAACAGATTCAACAATACCAGTCTGTACCGTGAGCTAGGGTTGGGCACATAAAAGGCTAGGAGTGTCCAATTTGATTGGTAAAAGTATGAGAGTTCAAATTAGAGATTGAGGATTCGAATGGACACAAAAGATCTGCCAAAACATGAATAAAAAAAACTGAACCCATTCAACAATACTTGTCTGTAGCGTGAGCTAGGGTTGGCTAGAGCAAAGGCTAGAAGTAGCCAATTTGATTGGAAAAAGTATGAGAGTTCAAATTAGAGATTGAGGATTCGAATGGACACAAAAGATCTGCCAAAACATGAATCAAAAAAGTTGAACAGATTCAACAATACCAGTCTGTACCGTGAGCTAGGGTTAGGGAGATAAAAGGCTAGGAGTGTCCAATTTGATTGGTAAAAGTACGAGAGTTCAAATTAGAGATTCAGGATTCGAATGGACACAAAAGATCTGCCAAAACATGAATAAAATAAACTGAGGAGATTCAACAATACCAGTCCATACCGTGAGCTAGGGTTGGGCATATAAAAGGCTAGAAGTGTCCAATTTGATTGGTAAACGTATGAGAGTTCAAATTAGAGGTTGAGGATTCAAATGGACACAAAAGATCTGCCAAAACATGAATCAAAAAAGTTGAACAGATTCAACAATACCAGTCTTTACCACAAGCTAGGGTTGGGCACATAAAAGGCCAGGAGTGTCCAATTTGATTGTTCAAAGTATGAGATTTCTAATTAGAGATTGAGGAATCGAATTGACACAAAAGATCTGCCAAAACATGAATCAAAAAAACTGAACCGATTCCACAGTACTTGTTTGTGGCATGAGCTAGGGTTGTCTAGAGCAAAGGCTAGAAGTGGCCAATTTGATTGGAAAAAGTATGAGAGTTCAAATTAAAGATTGAGGATTCGAATGGACACAAAAGATCTGCTAAAACATGTGTGTAAAAATTGAACCGATTCAACAATACATGTATGTACTGTGAGCTAGGGTTGGCCGTAGAAATGGCTAGGAGTGGCCAATTTGAATAGAAAAACTATGAGAATTCAAATTAGAAACTGAGGATTCGAATTGGCACAAAATATCAACTAAAACATGAATGAAAAAACTGAACCGATTCAACAATACCTGTAGGTACTGTCAGTAGAAAAGGCTAGAGGTGGCCAATTTTATTGGAAAAAGTATGAAAATTCAAATTGGAGATTGAGAATTTGAATGGTTACAAAAGATTTGCTAAAATATGAGTGAAAAAACTTTATCGATTCAACAATACCTGTCTATATTGTGAGCTAGGGTTGGTTCTAGAAATGGCTAGGAATGGCCAATTTGAATGGAAAAAGTATTAGAATTCAAATTAGAAACTGAGGATTCGAATTAGCAAAAAATATCTGCTAAAACATGAATGAAAAAAACTAAACCGATTCAACAACACACGTCTGCACCGTGAGCTAGGGTTGGCTAGAGCAAAGACTAGGAGTGGCCAATTTGATTGTAAAAAGTATGAGAATTCAAATAAGAGATTAAGTATTCGAATGGACACAAAAGATCTGCTAAAACATGAGTGAAAAAAACTGAACCATTCCACAATACCTGTCTATACTGTAAGCTAGGGTTAGCTGTAGAAATGGCCGGAAGTGGCCAATTTGATTGGAAAATGTATGATAATTCAAATTAGAGATTGAGGATTCCAATGGACACAAAAGATCTGCTAAAACATGAATGGAAAAAACTGAACCGATTCAACAATACCTCTCCCTACCGTCAGCTAGAGCGGCTAAAACATGAATGAAAAACATGAACCAATTCAATAATATCTGTCTATATCGTGAGGTAGGGGTGGCTGTAGACAAGTCAAGAGGTGGCCAATTCGATTCGAAAAATTATAAGCATTCGAATGGGCACAAAAGATCTGTTAAAACATGAATGAAAAAAATTGAACTGATTCAACAATACCTGTATGTACTGTTTGCTAAGGTTGGCCGTAGAAATGGTGAGAAATGTGCAATTTGATTGGAAAAAGTATGAGAATTCGAATTCGAGATTGAGGATCCGAATGGACATAAAATATCAACTAAAACATTAATTAAAAAAACTGAACCAATTCAACAATACCTGTCTATACCGTCAGCTAGGGTTGGCTGTAGAAAAGGCTAGAGGTGGCCAATTTGAATAGAAAAAGTATGAGAATTCAAATTAGATATTGAGTATTCGAATTAGCACAAAATATCAATTAAAACATGAATGAAAAAACTGAACCGATTCAACAATACATGCCGGTACTGTCAGCTAGGGTTGGCAGTAGAAAAGGCTATAGGTGGCCAATTTTATTGGAAAAAGTATGAAAATTCAAATTGGAGATTGAGGATTCGAATGGACACAAAAGATCTCCTAAAAAATGAATGAAAAAAATATAACCGATTCCACAATACCTGTCTGTACTGTGAGCTAGGGTTGGCTGTAGAAATGGCTAGAAGCGACCAATTTGATTGGAAAAAGTACGAGAATTCAAATTAGAGATTGAGAATTTGAATGGGCACAAAATATTTGCTAAAACATGAGTGAAAAAACTGAACCGATTCAACAATACCTGTCTATATTGTGAGCTAGGGTTGGTTCTAGAAATGGCTAAGAGTGGCCAATTTGAATGGAAAAAGTATTAGAATTCAAATTAGAAACTGAGGATTCGAATTAGCAAAAAATATCTGCTAAAACATGAATGAAAAAAACTAAACCGATTCAACAACACACATCTGCACCGTGAGCTAGGGTTGGCTAGAGCAAAGACTAGGAGTGGCCAATTTGATTGTAAAAAGTATGAGAATTCAAATAAGAGATTGAGTATTCGAATGGACACAAAAGATCTGCTAAAACATGAATGGAAAAAACTAAACCAATTCAACAATACCTCTCCCTACCGTCAGCTAGAGCGGCTAAAACATGAATGAAAAAAATGAACCAATTCAACAATACTTGTCCATATCGTGAGGTAGGGTTGGCTGTAGAAAAGTCAAGAAGTGGCCAATTTGATTTGAAAAATTATAAGGATTCGAATGGACACAAAAATCTGCTAAAACATGAATGAAAAAAATTGAACCAATTCAACAATACCTGTATGTACTGTCTGCTAGGGTTGCTGTAGAAATGGCGAGAAATGTGCAATTTGATTGGAAAAAGTATGAGAATTCAAATTAGAGATTGAGTATTAGAATGGACACAAAAGATCTGCTAAAACGTGAATGAAAAAAACTGAACTTATTCCACAATACGTGTCTATACTATAAGCTAGTGTTGGCATAAGGAAATGCTTGAAGTGGCCAATTTGATTGGAAAAAGTGTGAGAATTTGAATTAGAGATTCAACAATTCCTGTCTATACCGTGAGCTAGGGTTGGCTGAAGAAAATGCTAGAAGTGGCCAATTTGATGGGAAAAAGTTTGAGAATTCAAATTATAGATTAAGGATTCGAATGGACACAAAAAATCTGCTACAACGTGAATGAAAAATACTGAACCGATTCAACAATAACTGCACGTACCGTGAGCTAGGGTTGGCTAAAGAAGAGTCTAGAAGTGGCCAATTTTATTGGAAAAAGTGTGAGAATTCAAATTAGCAATTGAGGATTAGAATGGAGACAAAAGATCTGCTAAAATAAGAATGAAAAAAACTAAACCGATTCAACAATACCTGTCTATACCGTGAGCTAGGGTTGGCTAAAGAAAAGGCTAGAAGTGGCCAATTTGATTGGAAAAATTATGAGAATTCAAATTAGAAAATGAGGATTAGAATGGACACAAAAGATCTACTAAAATATGAATGAAAACAAACTGAACGGTTCAACAATATATGTTTGTTCCATGCGCTAGGGTTGGCTAAAAAAAATGCTAGAAGTGGCCAATTTGATTGGAAAAAGTATGAGAATTCAAATTTGAGATTGAGGATTCGAATGGACACAAAAGATCTACTAAAACGTGAGTGAAAAAAAAAACTGAACCGATTTAATAATACCTATATGTACCGTGAGCTAGAGTTGGCTGAAGAAAGGGCTAGAAGTGACCAATTTGAGGAGAAAAAGTATGAGAATTCAAATTAGAGATTGAGGATTTGAATGGACACACAATATCTACTGAAACGTGAATGAAAAAAACTAAACTAATTCAATAAAAACTGTCTGTACCATGAGCTAGGGTTGGCTGAAGAAAAGGCTATAAGTGGCAAATTTTATTGGAAAATGGATGAGAATTCAAATTAGAAATTGAGGATTAGAATGGACACAAAAGATTTGCTAAAATATGAATGAAAAAAACTGAACAGATTCAACAATATTTCTACAAACACCATATCTTACCGGTAAGTTATAATGTAAATTGCATATATATCTGAGAACACAACATGCTACCCGTAATTTATTGAGTAAATAACGTATTTACTCAATAATTATGGTTAAGATGTTGCGTTCTCAGATATATAGACACTTTAGACTATAACTTACCAGTAAGATATATAGCCTATGTTTCTAAAAACACTATATCTTGATGGTAAGTTATAGTGTAAAATGCAGATATATATGAGAATGCAACATCTTACTCGTAATTTATGGAGTAAATAGAATATTTTTCTAAAAACACCATATGTTACCGATAAGTTATAGTGTCAAATGCCTATATATCTGAGAAGGAAACATCTTACCCGTAATTTATTAAGTGAAAATACTATTTTTATGAAAACACCATATCTTACTTGTAAGTTATAGTGTAAAGTGTCTATATATTTGAGAACGCAACATCTTACCCATAATTTATAGAGTAAATAGCTTATTTTTCTCAAAACACCATATCTTACAAGTCACAGTGTAAAGTGCCCATATATCAGAGAACGCAACGTCTTACCCGTAATTTATTAAGTACATAGCCTATTTTTCTAAAAACAATATTTCTTACTGATAAGTTATAGTGTAAATAGCCTATTTTTCTAAACAAACTATATCTTACCAGTAAGTTATAGTGTAAAATGCATATATATATATATATATTTGAGAATACAATATCTTACCCTTAATTTATTGAGTAAATCACCATATCTTACCGATAAGTTATAGTGTAAAATGCCTATATATCTGATAACGCAACATCTTACCCATAATTTATTAAGTAAATAGCTTATTTTTCTAAAAACATCATATCTTACCGGTAAGTTATAGTGAAAAATGCCTATATATCAGAGAACGCAACATCTTACCCATAATTTATTGAGTAAATAGCCTATTTTCTAAAAGAACATATCTTACCGATAAGTTATAGTGTAAATAGCCTATTTTTCTAAAAACATCATATCTTGCCGGTAAGTTATAGTGAAAAATGGCTATATATCAGAGAACGCAACATCTTACCCGTAATTTATTGAGTAAATAGCCTATTTTCTAAAAACAACATATCTTACCGTTAAGTTATAGTGTAAATAGCCTATTTTTCTAAAAACATCATATCTTATTGGTAAGTTATAGTATAAAATGCATATATATCTGAGAATGCAATATCTTACCCGTAATGTATTGAGTAAATAACCTATGTTTCTAAGAACATCATATCTTACCAGTAAGTTATAGTGTAAAATGCCTATATATCTGAGGACGCAACATGTTACCCGTAATTTATTGAGTAAATAGCGTATTTTTCGACAATCACCATATCTTACCGGTAAGTTATAGTGTAAAACGCATATATATATATATATGAGAACGCAACGTCTTACCCGTAATTTATTGAGTAAATAACCTATTTTTCTAAAAACATCATATCTTACCGGTAAGTTATAGAGCAAATTGCATATATATCTGAGAACAAAATATTTTACCTGTAATTTATTGAGCAAATAGGTTATTTTTCTAAAATCACCATATCTTACTGGTAAGTTATAGTGAAAAATGCGTATATATCTGAGAACGCAACATCTTACACGTAATTTATTGAGTAATTAGTCTATTTTTTTAAATATACCATATCTTACCGGTAAGTTATAGTGTAAAATGCATATATATCTGAAAACAAAATATCTTACCTGTAATTTATTGAGAAATAGCTTATTTTTCTAAAAACACCATATCTTACCGGTAAGGTACAGGGACAATGCGTATATATCCGGCAATGCAACATCTTTCACGTAATTTACTGAGTAACTAGCCTATTTTCTGAAAACACCATATGTTACCCGTAAGTTGTAGTGTAAAATGCCTATATATCTGAGAACGCAATATTTTACGTGTAATTTATTGTGTAATTGGCCTATTTTTCTAAAAATATCATATCTTACCGGTAAGTTATAGTGAAAAATGCCAATATATCTGAAAACGCAACATCTTAAACGTAATTTATTGAGTAAATAATCTATGTTTCTAAAAATACAATATCTTATCGGTAAGTTATAGTATAAAATGCCTATATATTTGAGAACGCAACATCTTTTTATTGAGTAAATAACCTATTTTTCTAAAAACACTATATCTTACCAGTCAGTTATAGTATAAAGTGCCTATATCTAAGAGAATGCAACATTTTACCCGTAATTTGTTGAGTAAATATCCTATTTTTCTAAAAACACCACATCTTACCGGTAAGTTAGAGTGTAAATAGGCTATTTTTTTAAAAACACCATAACTTACCGGTAACTTATAGTCTAAAGTGCCTATATATCTGAGAACGCAGCATATTAACCTTAATTTATTGAGTAAATAGCCTATTTTTCTAAAAACACTATATCTTATCTGTCATTTATAGTGCAAAAGTACCTATATATTAGAGAAAAGCAACATCTTACCCTTAATTTATTGAGTAAATAGCCTATTTTTTAAAAATCACAGTATCTTACTGGTAAGTTATGGTATAAATAGCCTATTTTTCTAACAACACAATATCTTACTGGTAAGTTATTATGTAAAATGCATATATATCAGAGAATGCAACATCTTACCCGTAATTTATTTAGTAAATAGCCTATTTTTCTAAAAACACCACCAGTCAGTTATAGTGTAAAGTGTCTATATATCAGAGAACGCAACATCTTACCCGTAATTTATGGAGTAAATAACCTATTTTTCTAAAAACACTATATCTTATCAATAAGTTATAATGTAAATTGCCTATATATCAGAGAACGCATCATCTTACCCTTAATTTGCTGAGTAAATAGCCTATTTTTCTAAAAATATCATATCTTCCGGCAAGTTATTGTGTAAATAGCCTATTTTTCTAAAAACACCATATCTGACTGGTAAGTTATAGCGTAAAATGCATATATATTTGAGAATGTAACATCTTACCTGTAATTTATTTAGTAAATAACCTCTGTTTCTAAAAACACCATATCTTGCGGGTAAATTATAGTGTAAAATGCCTATATATCTGAGAACGCAACATCTTACCAGTAATTTATTGAGTAAATAGCGTATTTTTCTAAAAACACCATATCTTGCCGGTAAGTTATAGTGTAAAATGAATATATATACATATATATATATATATGAGAACGCAACATCTTGTCCGTAATTTATTGAGTAAATAGCTTATTTTTCTGAAAACACCATATCTTACCGGTATGTTATAGTGTAAAATGCCTATATATCTAAGAACGCAACATCTTACCAATAATTTATTGAGTAAATAACCTATTTTTCTTAAAAACATCATATCTTACCAGTCAGTTGTAGTGTAAAGTCCCTATATATTAGAGAACGCAACATCTTATCCGTAATTTATTGAGTAAATAGCATATTTTTCTAGGAACACCATATCTTACCGGTAAGTTATAGTGTAAATAGACTATTTTTCTAAAAACACTATATCTTACCGGTAAGTTATAGTGAAAAATGCTTATATATCCAAGAATGCAACATCTTACCCGTAATTTATTGAGTAAATAACCTATATTTCTAAAAACATCATATCTTACCGGTAAATGAAATTCCCTAGAATGGCCAACTGATTTGTTTCATAATACTCAAACACCACAGTAGGATTGAAATATTGTAACAATCTTGTAAACAAAAATTCCAGAATATGCAGCAGAATAAATTCGAATAAAAACGCAAACAATTGCACAAGGGACACACAATATGTTGACGCAGTAAAAAACCTCAAGATGAGGAAAACAACTGCATGCACTATGCCGGAGAACAAATCACTATGGGAAAGAATACAAAAAGGTCTTACAAGTCTCAACTCACAAAACTAATGCTCACAAGGCAGACTTGCTACTCGCCTTTGCTACTCAACCCAACCAGCGATCTTGTCTTCCTTCGTCAACAAGAGATGGCACAACTCTGGTCTCCGCTGCTCACACCTCAAGGCACGATTGCTGATCACCAATATGCAAAATGCTCATGAACTCACACATATATGAAAAGATGATGATTTAATCACTTATGGCTAACAAGGAATAGCCACATGAGTTTTCACTATAAACTCTCAAAAACCTCTCTGCAAATATTTTGTCGTTCTTTTTCTTTTCAGCATTGCAGACACCCAAAACAAAATGGCTAAGTTCCTTTCTTGTATTACACGCTTAAAACTAGGTCAGAGACCAAAAAAGGCTTTTAGCAAAAATGGGCTTTTTAACAAATAAATTATTTCTTTAAAATAAATAAAGCCACTTAATTAAAAACCCAGCCGTAAAGACAAAAGAACCCTTATGCTTAAATAAGCACCAAACTAAATAATATAAAACCATTGTTAAAAAAAACTCACTGATGTCTGGCACTGGATTATGTAAGACTGAAATCATATATCAGTCATGTACATCCGACAACCACTTTTGATGATCAAGCAAATAGACAAATATGAATGCATGGATGCAAAACATACACTTGGCATTATCTCTGAGCCACACTGATCCAGGATAGTAGAATGTCACCTGAAAACTGTAAGTTACACTCAAAGACCCACTCTATGTTTTTGTAACAGTACATTGCCAATATACCAAAAATTGGTCATAACAGTAAGTTAGAGTGTAAAATGTCTATATATCTGAGAATGCAACATGTTACACATAATTTATTGAGTAAATAGCATATTTTTCTAAAAACACCATATCTTACAGTTAAGTTATAGTGTAAAATGCATATATATATGATAACGCAACATCTTACCTGGAATTTATTGAGTAAATAGCGTATTTTTCTAAAAACACCATATCTTACCGGTAAGTTATAGTGTAAAATGCCTATATATCTGAGAACGAAATATCTTACCCATAATTTATTGAGTAAATACGTTATTTTTCTAAAAACACCATATCTTACTGGTAAGTTATAGTGAAAATGGGTATATATCTGAGAACGCAACATCTTACACATAATTTATTGAGTAATTAGCCTATTTTTCTTAAAACACCATATCTTGCCGGTAAGTTAAAGTGTAAAATGCCTATATATCTGAGAACACAACATCTTACACGTAATTTATTGAGTAATTAGTCTTTTTTTCTAAAAATACCATATCTTAACAGTAAGTTATAGTGAAAAATGCCTATATATATCTCTGAAAACGCAACATCTTACACGTAATTCATTGAGTAAATTACCAATATTCCTAAAAACACCATATCTTAACGGTAAGTTATAGTGTAAAATGCCTATATATCTGATAACGCAACATCTTACCCGTAATTTATTGAGTAAATAACCTATTTTTCTAGAAACACTATATCTTACCAGTCATTTATAGTGTAAAGTGCCTATATATTAGAGAACGCAACATTTCACCCGTAATTTATTGAGTAAATAGCCCATTTTTCTAAAAACACCATATCGTACCTGTAGGTTAGAGTGTAAATAGGCTATTTTTCTAAAAATACCATATCTTACTGGTAAGTTATAGTCTAAAGTGCCTATATATCTGAGAACTCAGCATCTTAACCGTAATTTATTGAGTAAATAGCTTATTTTTATAAAAACACCATATCTTACCGGTAAGTTATAGTGAAAAACGTCTATATATCAGAGAACGCAACATCTTATGAGTAATTTATTGAGTAAATAACCTATATTTCTAAAAACACCATATCTTATGGGTAAGTTATAGTGTAAAATGCTTATATATCTAAGAACGCAAGATCTTACCCGTAATTTGTTGAGTAAATAGCCTATTTTTCTAAATACACCATATCTTACCAGTCAGTTACAGTGTAAAGTGCCTATATATCAGAGAACGCAACATCTTACCCGTAATTTATTGAGTAAATAACCTATTTTTCTCAAAACACCATTTCTTACCTGTAAGTTATAGTGTAAATAACCTATTTTTCTAAAAACACCATATCTTACCGGTAAGTTATAGCATAAAATGCATATATATATCTGAGAATACAATATCGTACCCGTAATTTATTTAGAAAATAACCTAAGCTTCTAAAAACACGATATCTTACCGGTAAATTATAGCGTAAAATGCCTATATATGTGAGAACGCAACATCTTACCCCGTAATTGATTGAGTAAATAGCGTATTTTTATAAAAACACCATATCTTACCGGTATGTTATAGTGTAAAATGAATATGTATCTGAGAACGAAATAACTTACACGTAATTTATTGAGTAAATTGCCTATTTTTTCTTAAAACACCATATCTTACTGATAAGTTATAGTCTAAATTGCCTATATATCTGAGAACGCAATATCTCACCCGTAATTTATTGAATAAATTGCATATTTTTCTAAAAACACAACACTTACCGGTAAGTTATAGTGTAAAATGCCTATAAATGTGAGAACGCAGCATCTTACTACTCGTAATTTATTGAGTAAATAGCATATTTTTCTAAATACAAAATATCTTACCCGAAAGTTATAGTGGAAAATGCCTATATATCTGAGAATACAACATCTTACTTGTAATTTATTAAGTGAATAGCCTATTTTTCTGAAAACACCATATCTTACCGGTAAGTTATAGTTTAAAGTGCCTATATATATCTGAGAACGCAATATCTTACCCGTAATTTATTAAGTGAAAATCCTATTTTTCTGAAAACACCATATCTTACCGGTAAGTTCTGGTGTCAAGTGCCCATATATCTGAGAACGTAATATTTTACCCATAATTTATTGGGTGAATAGCCTATTTTTTTGAAAACAACATATCTTACCCTCTAAGTTGTAGTGTAAAATGCCTATGTATCGGAGAACGCAATATCTTAACTCTAATATATTGAGTAAATAGCTTATTTTTCTGAAAATGAAAAATCTTACCCCAAGTTAATGAGTGAAAAGCATATATATCTGAGAACGCAATATCTTACTTGTAATTTAATGAGTGAAAATCCTATTTTCTGAAAACACCATATCTTAACCGGTAAGTTATAGTGTAAAGCGCCTATATATCTGAGAACGAAATATCTTTCCCGCCATTTATTGAGTGAAAATCCTATTTTTTTTTTAAAACACCATATCTTCCCGGTAAGTTGATCTAGTGTGAAGTGCCTATAGATCTGAGAATGCAATATCTTAATCGTAATTTACTGAGTGGATAGCCTATTTTTTTGAAAACATCATATCTTACCCCTAAGTTGTAGTGTAAAGTGCCTATATATCTAACAATACAATATCTTACCCGTAATTTATTGAATGAAAAGTCTATTTTCCTGAAACCACCATATCTTACTGGTAAGTTCTAGTGTACAATGCCTATATATCTAAGAACGCAATATTTTACCCGTAATTTATTGAGTGAATAACCTATGCTTCTAAAAACACTATATCTTACCAATAAGTTATAGTGTGAAGTGCCTATATATTTGAGAAGACAATATCTTACCCGTAATTTATTGAGTGAATACCCTATTTTTCTGGAAACACCGTATCTTACCCCTAAGTTGTAGTGTAAAGTGTATACATATCTGAGAACGCAATATTTGACCCGTAATTTATTGAGTGAAAAACCTATTTTTTCTGAAATCACCATATCTTATCGGTAAGTTATACTATAAAGTGCCTATATATAAGAGAACGCAATATCTTAACCACAATTTATTAAGTAAATAGCTTATTTTTCTAAAAACGCAAAATCTTACCCCAAAGTTAATAAGTGAAAAGCATATATATCTGAGAATACAATATCTTACCCGCAATTTAATGAGTTTAAAGCCTATTTTTCTGAAAACACAATATCTTACAGGTAAGTTATAATGTGAATATCTGAGAACTCAATCTCTTACCTGTAATTTATTGAGTGAGTATCCTATTTTTTTGAAAACACCATATCTTACCAATAACTTATAGTGTGAAATGTATTTACATCTGAGAACGCAATAACTTACCCGTACTTTATTAAGTCAATGACCTATTTTTCTGAACACACCATATCTTACCAATAAGTTATAGTGTGAAGTTCCTATATATCTTAGAGCGCAATATCTTACCCATAATTTATTGAGTGAATAGCATAATTTTCTGAAAACACCACATCTTACCTGTCAGTTATAGTGTGAAGTGCCTATATAACTGAGAACGCAATATCTTACATGCAATTTATTGAGTGTAAAGCCAATTTTTCTGAAAACACCATATCTTACCTATAAGTTATAGTGTGAAGTGCCAATATATATGAGAACGCAATAACTTACCCGTAAATTATTGAGTGAATAGCCTATTTTTTCTGAAAACGCAATATCTTACCCTTAAGTTAATGAGTGAAAAGTATATATATCTGAGAACACAATATCTTTCCAGTAATTTCGTGAGTAAAAAGCATATTTTTATGAAAACACCATATCTCATCGATAAGTTATAGTGTAAAGTGTCTATATATCTGAGAATGCAATATCTTAACAGTAATTCATTGAGTAAATAGCCTTTTTTTTTTTTTTTCTAAAAACACAATATCTTACCCCTAAGTTAACGAGTGAAAAACATATATATCTGAGAATGCAGTCTCTTACAGGTAATTTAATGAGTGAAACGCCTATTTTTCTGAAAACATCATATCTTACTGGTAAGTTATAGTGTAAACTGCCTATATATCTAAGCACGCAATATATTACCCGTAATTTATTGAATGAAATGCCTATTTTTCTGAAAACACCATATCTTACCTGTAAGTTATAGTGTGAAATGCCTATATATCTGAGAACGCAATATCTTTCCCATAATTTATTGAGTGAATAGCTTATTTTTCTGAAAACACTATATCTTACCAATAAATTATAGTGTGAAGTGCCAATATATCTGAGAACGCCATATCTTTCCCATAATTTATTGAGTGAATAGCCTATTTTTCTGAAAACACTATATCTTACCAATAAGTTATAGTGTGAAGTGCCTATATATCTGACAACGCAATATCTTACCCGTAATTTATTGAGTGAATAGCCTATTTTTCTGAAAACACCATATCTTATCGGTAAGTTATAGTGTAAAGTGACTATATATCTGAGAACGCAATATCATCTTAGCTGTAATTTATTAATAGCGTATTTTTCTAAAAACGCAATATCTTACCCCAAAGTTAATGAGTGAAAAGAATATATATTCGAAAACGCAATATCTTACCAGTAATTTAATGAGTGAAAAGACTATTTACTGAAAACACCATATCTTACCACTACATATCTAAGAACACAATATCTTACCCGTAATTTATAGAGCGAAAAGCCTATTTTTCTGAAAACACCATATCTTACCGGTAAGTTCGAGTGTAAAGTGCCTATATATCTGTGAACGCAATATCTTACCCTTACTTTATTGAGTGAATGACCTATTTTTCTGAAAACAACATATCTTACCCCGAAGTTGTGGTGTAAAATGCCTATATATTTGAGAACGCAATATCTTACCCGTAATTTATGGAGTGAAAAGCCTATTTTTCTGAATACACCATATCTTACTGTTAAGTTCTAGTGTAAAGTGTCTATGTATCTGAGAACGCAATATCTTACCCATAATTTATTGAGGGAATAGCCTATTTTTCGGAAAACAACATATCTTACCCCTAAGTTGTAGTGTAAAGTGCCTATATACCTGATAACGCAATATCTTATCTCTAATTTATTGAGTAAATAACCTATTTTTCTGAAAACGCAAAATCTTACCCTTAAGTTAATTAGTCAAGAGCATATATATCTAAGATCGCAATATCTTACTTGTAATTTAATGAGCGAAAAGCCTATTTTTTTGAAAACACTATATCTTAAAGGTAAGTTAGTGTGTAAAATGCTTATACATCTGAGAACGCTATATCTTACCTGTAAATTATTGAGTGAATAGCCTCTCTTTTTTTTTCTTTTTTTTTTTCTGCAAACACCATTTCTTACCTGTAAGTTATAGTGTGAAGTGCCTATATATCTGAGAATGCAATATCCTTCCCGTAACTTATTGTGTGAAAAGCCTATTTTTCTGAAAACATCATACCGATAAGTTATAGTGTAAAATGCCTATATATCTGAGAACGCAATATCTTACCCGTAATTTATTGAGTGAAAAGTCTATTTGTCTAATGACACCATATCTTACCGGTAAGTTCTAGTGTAAAGTGCCTTTGTATCTGAGAACGCAATATCTTACTCGTAATTTATTGAGTGCATCGCCTATTTTTCTGAAAAAACCGTATCTTACCCCTAAGTTGTAGTGTAAAGTGTATACTTATCTAAGAACGCAATATCTTACCCGTAATTTATTGAGTGAAAAGTCTATTTTTCTGAAATCACCATATCTTAGCGGTAAGTTATACTGTAAAGTGCCTATATATATGGCAACGCATTATCTTAACCATAATTTATTGAGTAAATAGCCTATTTTTCTGAAAACGCAAAATCTTACCCATAAGTTAGTTAGTGAAAAGCATATATATTTGAGAACACAATATCTAAACTATAATTTAATGAGTGAAAAGCCTGTTTTTCTAAAAATACATTATCTTACCGGTAAGTTATAATGCAAAATCTGATAACGCAATATCTTACCCATAATTTATTTAGTGAATAACCTATTTTTCTGAAAACATCATATCTTACCAGTAAGTTATACTGTAAAGTGCCTATATATCTGAGAACGTAATATCTTACCCGTAATTTATTGAGTAAATAGCCTATTTTTCAGAAAATGCAATATCTTACACCTAAGTTAATGATTGAAAAGCCTATTTTCTGAAAACACCATATCTTACCCATATATATTTGAGAACGCAATATCTTACCCGTAATTTATTGGGTGAAAAGCCTATTTTTCTGAAAACACTATATCTTACCAATAAGTTATCGTGTGAAGTGTATATATATCTGAGAAAGTGATATCTTACCCATAATTTATTGAGTCAATGGCCTATTTTTCTGAACACACCATATCTTACCAATAAGTTATAGTGTGAAGTTCCTACATATCTGAGAGTGCAATATCTTACCTGTAATTTATTGAGTGAATAGCCTAATTTTCTAAAAACACCACATCTTACCTATAAGTTATAGTGTGAAATGTATATATATCTGAGAACGCAATATCTTACCCATAATTTATTGAGTCAATGGCCTATTTTTCTGAACACACCACATCTTACCAATAAGTTATAGTGTGAAGTTCCTATATATCTGAGAGCGCATATCTTACCTGTAATTTATTGAGTGAATAGCCTAATTTTCTGAAAACACCACATCTTGCCTGTAACTTATAGTGTGAAGTGCCTATATAAACGAGAACGCAATATCTTACACATAATTTATTGAATGTAAAGTAACTTTTTCTAAAAACACCATATTTTACCGGTAAGTTCTAATGTGAAGTGCCTATATATCTGAGAACGCAATATCTTAACCGTAATTTATTGAGTAAATACCCTATTTTTCTGAAAACGCAATATCTTACCCCTAAGTAAAAGAGTGAAAAGCGTATATATCTGAGAACGTAATATCTTACCGGTAACTTAATCAGTGAAAAGCCTATTTTTCTGAAAACACCATATCTTACCAGTAAGCTATAGTGTGAAGTGCCTATATATCTGAAAACGCAAACTTTTACCAGTAATTTATTGAGTGAACGTAGCCTATTTTTCTGAAAACACCATATCTTACCAGTAAGTTATAGTGTGAAGTGCTATATATTTGAGAACTGGTCTATCCTTGCAAGTGCGCAAAATTGATGTTGTAACACCCCAAACCTTAATTAATATTCAATTATTAAACTATTAAGAGGAAAGGACAATTTTGCCCTTGGAATAATTTATTAAAGAAAATTTGACTTGTTGGCCGAGAAAGAACTATACAATTCCACATGTACCATTGCGTAGAGCACGATGAACCGTAGACACATAGTGGGCTCGAATCGGGGCTATAACGAAGAAAATATGGTCAAAATACTCTTAGGGGCAAAATGGTAATTTCAAAAGTCAGAATTTTAAAACCCTATTTTCTCTCTCTTCTCCCTCAGTCTCTCTTCTCTCTTCCCCGACATCCTCCTTCCAATCGTCACCTTCCATTCGCACCCATCACCACCACCGTGAACCACCAGCCACGAGATCGGATCCGTTCGAACTGTCGGCTTTCCCCAGTCCTGTCCTGACCAGCTTCACCTGTCTCCGACCACGGAGCTCGTCGAAAATTGGAGAAAACTTGCTGGTTTTCGTTCGATTTTCACAACTTCGTTCTCTCTCATTTAGCTGAACCCTCCAAACCTCCATAGCCACCCTGTCTGACCACCCTAGCCCTTGCCGCCGGTGCCAAAAGGACCGACTCGATCCCGCCTTCAAACCCCGACCACCTGCCGTCGCTAGCCGCCAGCCCAGCAGCCGAAAAAATTGAAAAACAAGCCTATTTTTCGTGATTTTTCTCTGACGTAGTATGCCGTCCTTCGGCCACCAAATCGGACAATCAAGGTATGGATTCTTACTTATTTTTCATGACTTAGCTATTGGTTGGGTAGGATTTCAGAAATTTCAAGCGTAGATTATTTGATTTTCAAGTTAGGGTTTCGGCCTGGATTCCAAAGCAAAATTTGGGTCGGGTCTTGTCAACTTGGTATCAAAGCATTAGGTTTAACTTCTTGTAGACTCTGCACTTTGTGCATTCCAGTTTTAATGAATATCTGCTTCTTGTGACAGAGTTATTGGCCCTAAGCGTGGTGGCTTCCATAGAGGGGCTAGGCAGTCGTCCAGACTCAGGGGAAATTATCCCTAGTCCGAGCCAGAGGAATTCCTTAGTCCTGCACCGATACCTGAACCGATAGAGCAGTCGTATGTTGGAGGCCCATCAGGGGCCGTACTCATGACACCTACTATGCCGGGAGATCCCAATTTCCAGCAAACTTTGGAATTGTTGACTCAGGCTCTATCCAGGACTGGGTAGTCCAGAGACCCCTCCTAGGGATATGCTGATCAACCTAAGAGGATTGGGGCCACAGATTTTGATGGTGATGGTGACCCAACAGTAGCTGAGGAATGGATAGAAAGGATGGAACGGATCATGGAGGTGATGGCCATTCCACAGGACTATAGAGTGACCCTGGTCACTTTCTTTTTTATCAAAAATGCTAGACATTGATGGGAATCAATCAAGAAGAGATATTGGGATCCTTCAGCCATTACATGGCAATTATTCAGAGCCGCATTTAACAGTCAGTACTATCCACAGGCCTACCAAAATTTGAAGGTGGAAGAGATTTTACAACTGGAACAGGGGATAATGACAGTATTACAGTACGAGAAAAAGTTTAATTAGTTGTCTAAGTATTGTGTGCCACTGGTGGAGGATGAAATCAAGAAGTGCCAGCTGTTTACTAGAGCGTTGAAGGCTTCCATTCAAGATATCGTGATCAGTCAGCGGCTGACCAACTTTGATGATTTGGTGATGTCTGCCTCGCTGATAGAGAGCAGCCAAATGATTGTCAGAGTGCTGGGTGAATCCCTTAGGTGACAGTTTGATTTGGGTGGTCCTAGTCAGGGGTCATCCAAGAGAGGCAGTTATAGTTCTGGGTCATCTAGTGGCCACAGTTATGGAGGTTTCAAACTTGGAATCAGTTCCAGTGGAGGTTCCAACCAGAGTAGCAGTTCTGGGAATTGCTCTAGAGGTGGTGCAATTAGAGATACTGGGAGACAGTTACAGTCAGCATCTAGCAGGAGGAGACGTCCCCAGTGTGCCAGGTGTGGTAGGTACCATTCTAGACTTGCAATCAGAGCACTGCTGGATGTTATCATTGTGGACAGTCTGGACATTTTTGGAGGGATTTCCCTTTGCTTCTTCATGGTGGAGAGACTACAGCTGCATCGACTTAGGAGACAGGCACTCAAGGTAGATCTCAGGGGACATCACAGTTTGTGGGGGCCTCGTCCAGTGGTGGGGCCCAGACCAATGCAGCCAGCCGAGGTGGTAGTCAGCAGAGGGGACATGGTGGACGTTCCAGGGCCACAGGTTGAGTGTACAATATGTCCTAGCATGAGGCACAGGCGTCACTGATGTAATTACAGGTATTTTACCAGTCTTTGGAATCCCTACCAGAGTTTTGATTGACCCTGGGGCTACGCATTCCTTTGTCACACCTAGTTTTGCCCACAACGCTAATGTAAGACTTTCAGCTCTGCGGAACAAACTGGCAATCTCTGTACCTACAAAAGAGATTTTTATGGTCGGTACAGTGTATCGAGATAGTATAGTCATGGTAGGAGATGTATTTCTGGAGGCAGATTTGATTCCTTTGGAAAACGGTTGATTTGGATGTCATTTTGGGGATGGATTGGTTAGCCAAGCATCATGCCTCAGTAGATTGCTTCCGAAAAGAGGTTGTGTTTCATAGTCCCGGACGACCGGAGGTGACATTTTGTGGCGCGCACAGAGTGCTTCCATCTTGCCTCATTTCAGCTATGACGGCAAGGCGGTTGCTCAGGATATTTAGCGCATGTGATCGATACCAGAGATAATATGCTGAGATTTGAAGATATTCCAATAGTACAAGAATTTTCGGATGTATTCCCTGAGGATCTTCCTGGACTACCTCCTCACCGGGAGATCGAATTCACTATTAAGCTCATTCCAGGAACGAATCCGAATTCTCAGGCACTATACAGAATGGCACCAGCAGAGTTGAGGGAATTAAAGACTCAGTTGTAAGAGCTGGTAGATAAGGGTTTCATCCGACCTAGTTTTTCACCTTAGGGCGCTCCAGTGTTATTTGTTAAGAAGAAGGATGGCACCATGAGATTATGCATTGACTACAGACAGCTGAACAAGGTCACGGTACGGAATAGATATCCATTGCCTCGCATTAATGATTTATTTGACCAGTTAAAGGGTGCCAAGGTATTCTCTAAGATTGATTTGAGATCCGGATATCATCAGTTACGGATTAGAGAAGAGGATGTGCCTAAGACAGCTTTTCAAATGAGATATGGGCACTATGAGTTCCTGGTGATGCCATTTGGGTTAACTAATGCGCCAGCTATGTTTATGGACCTCATGAACAGGGTGTTCCGACTTTACTTGGATCGCTTTGTGATTGTGTTCATAGATGACATTCTGGTGTATTCTAAGAGTCAGAAGGCACACATGAAGGACTTGGCACTTCTCTGGTGTTAGCACTTCCAGATGACAGTGGGAACTTCGTTATTTACAGTGATGCATCCCAACAAGGACTTGGTTGTGTGCTGATGCAGCATGGTAGAGTTGAATTATCCTATTCATGATTTGGAACTTGCTGCAGCAGTCTTTGCCTTAAAGCTTTGACGGCACTATTTCTATGGGGAAACGTGCCAAATTTTTACAGACCACAAGAGTTTGAAGTATCTGTTTACCCAGAATGAACTGAATTTTGAGGCAAAGAAGATGGCTAGAGTTGATTAAAGACTATGACTGTACCATTGAGCATCATCCGGGAAGAGCTAATGTTGTAGCTGATGCACTCAGCAGAAGATCCTCGGGATCGGTAGCTTATCTCCGAGGGAGGTATTTGCCATTGATGGTAGAAATGAGGAAGCTCAGAGTTGGGCTAGGTATGGATGATCAGGGAGCTCTGTTAACTACTCTATATGTGAGACCAGTGTTAGTAGAACGAATACTTGTAGCTCAATCACAGGATCCTTTGATCTGCACGTTGCGATTAGAAGTGGAAAATGGCCACAGAACTAACTGTTCAGTAAGAAATGATGGAGCTTTAATGGTGGGTAAATGTTATATGTTCCTAATGATGAAGCTTCAAAAAGAGAGATTCTTGAGGAGGCCCATGGTTCAGCTTTTGCAATGCACCCTGGAAGCACTAAAATGTATCATACTTTGAGAGAGCATTACTGGTGGCCTTTTATGAAGAAGGAAATAGCAGAGTACATCAGTAGATGCTTGATATGTCAACAAGGTAAGGCAGAGCGACAGAAACTATCAGGATCGCTACAGCCACTTTCGATTCCTGAGTGGAAGTGGGAGCACATCACCATGGATTTTGTGTTCAAGCTTCCTCGGACAGTGAACAAGCATGATGGAGTTTGGGTAATCGTGGATCGACTCACCAAGTCTGCTCACTTTTTGCTGGTGAGAGCAAACTATACTTTGAATAAACTGGCTAAAATCTTCATACATGAGATAGTGAGACTTCATGGGGTGCCCGTATCCATTGTCTCAGATAGAGATCCACAGTTTACATCTCGTTTTTGTACAAGGTTAAATGAAGCTTTTGGAACCCAATTGCTGTTTAGCACTGCATTTCACCCCCAGACAGATGGTCAATCTGATAGGACAATTCAGACTTTAGAGAATATGTTGAGAGCTTGTGCACTGCAGTTTCGGGGTGACTGGGATGAGAAATTACCACTCATGGAGTTTGCCTATAATAACAATTATCAGGCGAGTATTGGGATGTCTCCATTTCATGCCTTGTATGGGAAGCAGTGTAGAACCCCATTTTATTGGAATGAAGTGGGTGAGCACAGACTGGAAGTATCTGAGGATGTCGAACGGACAAAGAAACAAGTAAGAATAATTAGAGAACGACTCAAGACAGCCCAAGACCGACAAAAGAGTTACGCGGACGGTAGAAGGAAAGACCTTCAGTTTGAAGTTGGTGATTGGGTATTTATGAAATTATCACCTTGGAAGGGCCTAGTGAGATTTGGGAAACGGGGAAAACTAAGTCCTCGCTGCATTGGGCCATATGAAATTGTGGAGCAGGTGGGCCCAATAGCTTACAGGCTTGCTTTGCCTTCAGATCTTTCCCGGTTGCACGATGTATTCCATGTCTCAATGCTTCGAAAGTATATTTATGATCCTTCACATGTTTTGGAGGACCAACCAATAGAATTGCAAGAAGATTTAACTTATGAGGAGCAACCAGTTCGGATTCTGGATTGGAAGATGCAAGTGTTGCATTCAAGAGAGATCCCACTTGTGAAGGTTTTATGGAGGAGTCATAGTGTGGAAGAGGCTACATGGGAAACCGAGGACCAAATGCGGGAGCAGTACCCTTACCTCTTCCAGTGACAGGTATGTAAATTTCGAGGATGAAAATTTTATAAGGGGGTAGATTGTATTACCCCAAACCTTAATTAATATTTAATTATTAAACTATTAAGAGGAAAGGGCAATTTTGCCCTTGGAATAATTTATTAAAGAAAAGTTGACTTTTTGATTGAGAAAGAATTAGACAATTCCATACACACCGTTGCATAGAGCATGATGAAACGAGTCTGTAGACACGTAGCGGGCTGGAATCGGGGCTATAACGAAGAAAATATGGTCAAAATACTCTTAGGGACAAAATGGTAATTTGAAAAGTTAGAATTTTAAAACCCCATTTTCTCTCTCTTCTCCCTCAGTCTCTCTTCTCTCTCCCCTGACGTCCTCCCTCCAGCCCTCACCTTCCATTCGCACCCACCGCCACCACCGTGAACACCGTCCACGAGACTGGATCTGTTCGAACCGTCGGCTTTCCCCCGTCCTGTCCCGACCAGCTTCACCCTTCGCCGACCACGGAGCTTGCCGAAAACTGGAGAAAACTCACGGGTTTTTGTTCAATTTTCACAGCTTCGTTCTCTCTCATTTAGCCACCATATCGGACGATCAAGGTATGGATTCTTACCTATTTTTCATGACTTAGCTGCTGGTTGGGTAGGATTTCAGAAATTTCAAACCTAGATTGTTCGATTTTCGAGTTAGGGTTCGGCCCAGATTCCAAAGCAGAATTTGGGTCGGGTCCTGTCAAGTGTAGTATAGCGTGTGACAAGTCCAAGTATCATTCCCACAAGGATTCCAAATTAATCTAATATTCGAATACCTAAATTAAATCTAACTAATACACAAGTAAATTTGTAGAGATTGTTGTTGTGAAAGTTTATGAAAAAAAAAATGAAATTAATAAAAGCAATTGAGAATAAAAAGGTTGAAATTAAAGGTTGAAAACAATGATGAAGGTCTAGGGTTTCGAAATGAACCACAAGCAATCCAAGTTAGATTTCAATGCATTCAACAGATTCTTTCGATTCTTTAGATTCCTTTTCAGGCACTCAGACCATAGTTTTCCTTAAGTGTAAGATTCTTTTCTAGTTCAGACAAAGATCATATACCCAATCCTGCAATCTATCCTGGTTAAGGCATAAATTTAACAAATTGGATTCATTACGTTCTAGAAAACGAGAGAACCAATCAAACCATTATTCTTCATCAAGCAATAATGTAATTCACCACACTTAATCACAAGAAGCTAATTGAATTATATTGCGAGTTCTGCCTCAAATTCATTTTCCAATTTACTAGATGCAAAGCCCTAAGGTGATCAGTCAAAGAACTTAAACAAATAGCACAATTAAAATAGTGATTAAACATTCATCTAAAAGAAACTTAGAAGCCATTAAATAACATTAAAAATCATAACTATCCATGGTCAGACGTCATCCTCGCCCTAGAGAATAATTTAGTTACTCATGTTCAAAGAAAACATAATTGAAAAACTAGAAAACATAATAAAACTTGTGGAGTGACGATGCTTGAGAACTTGACGATGGCAACGGCTCTTTGACTCTCCTTCAAATTCCAGCATAAGAGAACCCTATTTTCTGGTCTTCTTTAAATGAGGAACAAATCCTCTTTTGACTTGGTAACTATGTTTTCCTAGTTTGGCTTCAATTGTCTTTGATGAGTTGGCATCCACAATCATACTAAATATAGGATCAGACCTTAGAAAATAACCTTGCATCCTTGTAGACACTTCCCAAATGCAATTGACATAAATTGGACTCCAAGGATTGAACTTCAAAATGATTATTTTGCAAAACCCGCATAACACATTCTGCCCAAACTGTCTGTACTAAAAAGGCCACAACTCTCTCCACACACGTCCGAATCATGAACCGTAAAATTCTACAGAAAGCTAACATCCGTATCTTTCCAAGATATAAGGCTCAACATCTGGTTAGCTCTAAGGAAGTATAGTATATTCTGTCAATTTGACTGATCTGCACAGCACATTTTTTTCCTAGGATTTCACATTATATTTCAATCCCAAAATTGCTCATTTTGCTTGCTTTTCCATCTTTACTCTTCAAACCTAGTAAAACACAAAACTAAGTAAAATGGACTAAAATCACTCAAGAACATAGCAAGAACCTAAGAGAAAGATAATAAAAATATACGAAATAATGGTTATGTCAGGATCAATATCTTACCCATAATTTATTGAGTGAATATCCTTTTTTCTTTTTTTTTAAACGCCATATCTTACCAATAAGATATAGTGTGATGTGCCTATATATCTAAGAACGCAATATCTTACCCATAATTTATTGAGTGAATAGCCTATTTTTATGGAAACACAATATCGTACCGTTAAGTTATAGTGTGAAGTGCCTATATATTTGAGAACGTAATATCTTACCCGTAATTTATTGAGTGAAAAGCCTATTTTTCTGAAAACACCATATCTTACCGGTAAGTTCTAGTGTGAAGTGCCTATATATCTGAGAATCCAATATCTTACCCGTAATTTATTGAGTGAAAAGCCTATTTTTCTGAAACCACCATATCTTACCGGTAATTTTTAGTGTAAAGTGCCTATATATCTGAGAACGCAATATCTTACACTAATTTATTGAGTGAATAGCCTATTTCTTCTGAAAACTCAATGTCTTACCCCTAAGTAAATGACTGAAAAGCATATATATCTGAGAACGCAATATCTTACAAGTAATTTAATGACAGAAAAACCTATTTTTTCTGAAAATACCATATCTTACTAGTAAGTTATAGTGTGAAGTGCCTATATATCTGAGAATAGGCCTCATCATTTAGCCCCCGGGCTCATGGGCCAACGGGGGCCCGCCCGGCCCAACCTGTTATGGGCTTTGGGATGGCCCGACCCGCCTTAGGCTAGGCTAGGCTTGGGCTTGGGGGTCTGAAGCCCAGCCCGGCCCATAGGCCTGGCTTGGTTAAGCCCAAGAAAGCCAGGCCAGGCCAGCCCACTAAAGCCAGGCCCGTTAGGCCCGCAAACATATATAATTATGTATAAATAAGAGTTTAGGTTTAGAATTATATCACTTGAATCACATGTATAATTTGTTTCATTTCATTTACTTTTCTTTACTCATTCCTAGTTTATAATTGGATGATTAGCACATTAATTTGTGTCAACTATTAATCCAACAATTATATGTATATAAAAATAAGATGAACAACATATCACATCACCAAATATACTCATATCACGAAACATAATCGTACCTCCAAATATAGTCATGCTTTTCTTGAACACATCACCAAATATTTGCACATTTATTCATACCATCCTTTAAATAAAATATTTTTTTGATACTTATTATTTTTTAAAACGTATTACGGTCTAATTATGTAATAACCTAAAAAATAATACTTGATTTTATTATTTTTGTGAAAAATCTTATTGAGTTGTGTGACTTTATTGGGTGTTTTATGAATTTGGTTTGATGTAAAAATATTGGAATTAAGTGAGTTTAATCTCAAATTTGGACTAAAATGCCCTTATGATTAAGTTTATGATTTTTTTTTTTAATGAAGTAGGTCCGTTTAGGCCCGGCCCGTTGGGCTTAGCCCGACTCAGCCCGATGGGCTTTCTCAAGCCCGGGCCATGGGTCAGGCTTGGGCTTTGAATTTTCTAAAAAAACTTGGCCCAGCCCGGCTAGCCCCTTATTTTCTCTCTCCTCTTTAAAGCCCAGCCTGGCCCGACCCATGCCCATTAAATTTGGACCAGGCTAGCCCAGTCCGGCCCATTGACGAGCCCT
The DNA here is from genome assembly GCF_902201215.1 of Prunus dulcis. NCBI lineage: Eukaryota > Viridiplantae > Streptophyta > Magnoliopsida > Rosales > Rosaceae > Prunus > Prunus dulcis. The sequence continues at coordinate 39,079 of NC_047651.1, forward strand.
ATCTAAGAATGCAATATCTTACCCATAATTTATTGAATGAATAGCCTATTTTTTCTAAAAACACAATATCTTACCCCTAAGTTAATGAGTGAAAAGCATATATATGTGATAACGCAATATCTTACCGGTAATTTAATGAGTGAAAATCCTATTTTTATGAAAACACCTTATCGTACCTGTAAGTTATAGTGTGAAGTGCCTATATATCTGTGAACACAATATCTTACCCATAATTTATTGAGTGAATAGCCTATTTTTCTGAAAACGCGATATCTTACCCCAAAGTTAATGAGTGAAAAGCATGTATATCTGAGAACGCAATATCTTACAGGTAATTTAATAAGTGAAAACCCTATTTTTTTGAAAAGCCTATTTTTTTGAAAACACCATATCTTACTGGTAAGTTTTATTGTGAAGTGCCTATATATCTGAGAACGCAATATCTTATCCGTAATTTATTGAGTGAATAGCCTATTTTTTTGAAAACGCAATATCTTACCCCTAAGTTAATGAGTGAAAAGCATATACATCTGAGAACGCAATATCTTACCGGTAATTTAATTAGTGAAAACCTTATTTTTCTGAAAACACAATATCTTACCAGTAAGTTATAGTGTAAAGTGCCTATATATCTGAGAACGTAATATCTTACCCGTAATTTATTGAGTGAATAGCCTATTTTTCTTAAAACACCATATCTTACCAATAAGTTATGGGGTGAAGTGCCTCTATATCTGATAACACAATATCTTACCCGTAATTTATTGAGTGTATAGCTTAATTTTCTAAAAACACCACATCTTACCAATAAATTATAGTGTGAAATGCCTATATATCTGAGAACGCAATATCTTACCCGTAATTTATCGAGTGAATAGCCTATTTTTCTGAAAACACCATATCTTACCGGTAAGTTATAGTGTGAAGTGCCTATATATCTGAGAACGCAATATCTTACTAGTAATTTATTGAGTGAATAGCCTATTTTTCTGAAAATGCAATATCTTACTCGTAATTTATTGAGTGAATAGCCTATTTTTCTGAAAACGCAATATCTTACCTCTAAGTTAATGAGTGAAAAGCATATATATCTGAGAATGAAATATCCTACCGATAATTTGATGAGTGAAAAACCTATTTTTCTGTAACTCAATATCTTACCGGTATGTTATAGGGTAAAAATCATATATATCTGAAAACGCAATAACTTAGTGGTAAGTGATAGAAGGAAATTCCTATATATCTTAGAACACACCATCTTAGCAGTGATTTAATGAGTGTAAAGCCTCTTTTTTTTTTTCTTTTTTTTTTTTTTAATGAAAACATCATATCGTGCCGGTAAGATATAGTGTGAAATACCTATATATCTGAGAATGCAATATTTTACCCGTAATTTATTGAGTGAATAGCGTATTTTTCTAAAAACGCAATATCTTACCCTAAATTAATGAGTGAAAAGCATATATATATATATATATATATATCTGAGAACGCAATATCTTACCGGTAAGATATTGGGTAAGTTAAGTTATGGATCCAAACCACTCTCTAAACAAGTCTTTATATGCATTTTTAACATCAAATTGATGTAATTGCCAATCCATATTTGCTGCTAGAGACAGTAAAATTCTTATGGTGTTGATCCTGGCTACTAGGCAAAAGGCTTATGAAATTCCACCCCATATTTATGTGTGTATACCTATGCTACTGACATGGCCTTATATCTTTCAATTAAGCCATCAACTTTAAGCTTCATGGTATAGACCCACCTAGATCCTGCCGTTTTCTTTCCATAAAGTAAAGGGACAAGCTCACATATGGCAATTTTTGGCTGAGCTTGCATTTCTTCATTCATGGCATCTTTCCCCTTTAGATCCTCCATTGCTTCTTTCACACTATTTGGAACAAATATATCGGCCAAAAATATTTTAGGCAATTCATTAGTGTCATCAATTTCAAGGGAAGATAGTACCTAAATGACATCCTATGATGGCAATTGATGTGGTACTATAGTAGAAAGATGATCCAGAGTAGGCAAACTCCAGAAAAAGACCGAGTTGATGCTCCTGATTCTGGCAGCGCTTAGCAATTGGTCACTAGGGAGGGGTGACCAATCATAATTTGGGTCTGCTCCTATCTTTTGCTAGGTATGGGCGAAATGTCCTCCTACATGAAACTTTCCAAATCCAAATGGTCGCGAAGGGATGGGCGATTGGTTGCTCTCTGGCAGATCCGTATACTAAAGGTTGATGCCAAAGACTGATCGGTCGTTGAAACTCATTTGACTGTTCGTTTCATGCTGGACCTTATTTTGTTCTTTTGAATAGTACATTTCGTGTTCCCGAACCACTACATCCATGGACGTAGACACCTTCGAACTTATGGGGTGATAACATCAGTACCACTTTTGTTGTAGGGCATAGCCAACAAACACACATATTAATGTCCGCGAATCAAATTTACTCCGCTGGTGATCATGTAGGTGTACAAACACAACATATCGGAAAACTTGTGGGTCGAGGTTTTGGGAGGAAGGTATATACTAGTGATGATTAAGTGTTTGGAAAGGTGTTTAAAAATTGAAGATGCTGGAAAAATGCAATTGATAAGATAAGTTGTAGATGTGACCATCTCCCCCCAAAACTACCGAATACTAGCACGACATGTAAAAGCCTATTAAATTGTAAAATTAAAACTCAATTTCACCTCAACTGCATAAAACTCAATTTCACGTCAACACTGGCTCAACGTTAGTCATGTATGCAATTCATTTTCTTGTAAAAAAAAAAAATTTCGCATTTCAATTTTACCAATTTAATTTAATTCTAATTCAAGACACAGTAACAAATGCTAGCACAATGTTTGTTCTTGTAGATTGTTGTTCAATTATGAAATTTTGAATTTTAGGCCCAACAAAAAAACCAATTTAATTCTGATCTTACATAAAAATTGAACCGAACCGAACTGCAGTTACCTCTAAAGAAGTATATATAGGTTTTAGTCTATGTTTGTCCATGAGTCAACGCTAACTTCAACACCCTAGCCCATCGTCAGTAGTGTTGTTGTGTTGGCGTCAAGTCAAACTCTTGTTAGCATAAACAATGGAAATAGAATGAATGGCTATGCTCCCATTAATTAGTTGCTCCATCCACCTACCAAATTACCCTGTCAGTCTCTCTCGTCCTTGAAATTAAATACAGCCCCGCCCCAAATTCCTCTCCAAAATTCATAACCAGCACAGTTCAATCACGGTTGGCTAGTCACACCAATTCTTATACGCGCCCAATCCAACCCAACTCAACCCAATTCAACCCAACCCAATTCAATTCAGAGAAAATAATTAACCGAACCAAGTACCAACCATGAACCCCCCGCAGCCACCACCACCCACACCCAAAAAGGAGGTTCAACTCCACGGCCCACGCCCCTCCCCTCTCAAAGTCAACAAAGAATCGGTCAAGATCAAGAAGCCACCACCACACCCACGCCCAGACCCAAACCCAAACCCAAACCAACATGCAGATGTCGAACAGCGCCAGCCAGTGGTGATCTACACGGTGTCTCCTAAAGTCATCCACGCAACAGTGAGTGAGTTCATGTCCTTAGTCCAACGCCTCACCGGCCCTTCCCCTTCGTCCTCCCCCGGCGACGGCGGACTCTCACCGGCTGCAAGACTCGCCTCCATCCACAAAACAAGCCCCAATTCTTCTTCAATTTCAGATCACAATAGGCCCTTGATGCCCACCATCACTACTTCTTACCACGACGACTTCATGGCAAGTATTTTTAATAATCTTGAAGATCAAGGAAGAGGAGATGAAATGGGTCAGTTTTCGGGCATATTGTCTCCTGCCCCGGCGACTTTGCCGCCCATCATCCCAAATGGGTTTTTCTCTCATCAGCATGACGTCCTTAGCAGCCCATTTCACAGTTGGCAGGGAATTGGAAACAACAACATCAATTTCATGCCTAGCCCTGGCCCTGCTTCAGCCCCTTTGATTTCTCCAAGTCCTTCTTCGTGGGACCTCTTTAACAGTTTCTTAGATTACTTTTAGACCCTTTGCTTTCTCGATCACCTTCAGTTTTCAACAAGTGGCTGCAATGCAATTGGCTGGCCGGTGAGATTTTTTCTAATGTATTGACTCTTGACTCACTTTCTTTTTGTTTCATAGTATTTAGCATGCTTATTAATTTATTTATTACCCAGCTGAGACGATTGGATACGGGGCTCCCCTCTTTGTAATTTTGTAATTCAGATGGTTTATCTCTCCCTAGCAACGGAGCAGAATTTTATGTATGGGGAGCCAATATATTAGGATTTAGGGTTGATTCCTTTCTCAATGTTAAGCTTATCAATGACAATCATGTGTGCAATTTCAGCAGCTTGAGCATTTTTCAATTCATCTGTACGCTTGCATAAAGCACCAACAATATTGACAAAACAAGTCAATTTAGTGAAAAAGTGGTGAATATGAGTAACTTCTCTTGATGATGCAACTAAAGTCAATTGTAATCGATGTGCTAAACAATAAACATAGTATTGGTCCTTTTTTTTCGTCCGCCATTCCTTTTCGTCGCCCACAGGGGTCAGCTCTGCTCGGAGGAACGGAGAGCTCGTTGGATCAACACTATTGCCCCGATTGGATGTCTCTTGGCTCGCAGAGAGGACTCTTTCAATCCCTCAACAAAATTGAAAGTTGAATTAGATTTCTAGAAACGAGCGGGCTCGGTTGGAACCCTTTTTCCTCGATTCCTCTTGATTCTGATTCGTGGTGATTGTGTTAGCATGCAACTATTGGGTATGAGACCAGCCCAATAGACCTGGTATGGAAAAGTGTTGTGATGAACTTTGATGATTTTCGCGCATCTTTTTCTGGACTTCTTCTCAAGCCATTGTGCTCCAATGGGGGTACTGGCCTGTATTGATTCTTTTCTATGCCTCAGTTAAGAGGACTTCAATATTCTTTCATTCGCGTATGTCAACCTGTCAAGCGTGAGCGACACCTGGACAGGCAAAGGGAAAAGACCAAGATCGTGGTTAGTAAGACCCTGTCTAGGTTTTAACAACCGGTTTCAATATTTAAATCATCATTGGGCTGGATTAATAGTTAATTCGGGCCCAATGATATGGTTCGGACCCGATTCAACCTCCTGTCCCTTCTATTGTCACTATTCTATTCGGACCCTAGATTTCCTTTCGGGCCCGAATGATGGTTCTTTGAATTTTTAATATGTTTTTTTTTTAAAGGACGAAGCAGGAATTCGATTTTTGGGTTAAACTAATCTGTAATTCGTTCTTAAGTGATTAAATGGGATATTTTAAGATGATTCCTATCATTTTCAACCAGTCTGAGTGTGAATGAAAATAAAATGCAGAACCTTCTTTAACTAATTAGTCTTCAAATTCAAATTACAAAGTAGAAAAAGAAGACACTGGAGATTTCTCGATCCAGTTAGATGATTACATAAATTGAAATAGATCACCTTGAAAGAAAATCATACCATGAAGATGGCAGAGCAACGAGAGAGATAAACGCAAGACTTATCAACTGGTTATCTAGAGAGGAAGACAAATTGTTTTTTTAAAGTTTTAGAGACGTTGCGTCTGGTTTTGGAGAGAGAGTCCTTTTCTTTTGAGGTGAAACCTCTTTATTTATAGAAGAAGAAGTAACTCGTAATGATGGAAACTGCAAAAAGAGACTTGGCTTGTGGTGCAAGGTCAGCTGCTGGTTTGTTGGTCTTAACCGGTTCATAGAGGGAATGATGGAAGGCCACTGGCAGGAGTCATCGATTTTTTTGCTAAGTTCTCTAGATTTGACCCCCTCGTACTTGAAAATATGGCTGGCAACTTGGTCCTTCTTTGGTTTTGTTGGCTTCTGTACGTCTTACTTTCTTGTTGGGACCTTACTTCAGGTTTTCTTTTCAAGATGGCAGGAGTAGTTGTTGCTTGGAAGAGTGCTAAACAATCTGGTATTTCGAGTTCAACCATGTTTTCAGAATACATAGCTTGCTATGAAGCCACTTCTCATGCAGTATTGCTAAGGAATTTTATTAAAGACATTAAAGTGATGGACTCGATTTCTAGACCAATACAGATATATAATGACAACTCTGCAGCTGTTTTTCACTGCATGAACAACAAGATGTCGAATAAACTTCAGTATATTGACAGAAAATATTTAATAGTGATGGAGAAGGTAGCGGACAAACTAGTCAGGTTTGATCATATCAGAACTCAAGATATGATTGCAAATCCGTTCACAAAATTTTTGCCTTTAGAAGCTTTTCTTAGACATGTTGAAAGAATGAGATTATTTTCTAACTTTGATGCTGCAATCTAGTGGGAGTTTTGTTCCCATTTTGATATTTTACTAGTTTGTTTATTTTGCTGTTTTCTGGATTAAGGGATTTGCATTCAAGGATGTTAATTTGGTTGAGAGTTTTATTTATTATTGAATAAATTCTACCATTTTGACTATTTAGCTGTTTAAACTTATTATGTAATTTTGTTTATGCATGTGAGTTTATGGTCTCTTTTGAGATACTATTGTTTGAATAACATTGCGGATTGACTCTTGCTAAGTCGTAAAGGGGTACATGTACTGACAAGCATAAAGATTCACATTACGGATCAGTACATATTAAGGTTCGCGTTTGTAGGTGCTTCATGTGTTTTGAGATTGCATTATGTGATTATAGATGGCCTGTTTTGAATAAAGAGAGCAATGCTTGTCTATAGTTTTCGTTTTATCTGATCGCTTTTCACTGTAGCTTGAGGGGAAGGATTTAACTGTTTTAAACTCATGCCCAATAAAGATTATCAAACCTTTTGGAATATAGGAGCTTAGTGGTCTAGTGCTTGATCTAGTGGGAGAATGTTATGTTTCCTAGTTAGATAGGTGCACTAGATACTAAGTTATACCAGGTTTTGATAAGAGTTTAAATTAGGTTATACCTTGAGATATAAAGATGATCACTCATCAACCAAAGTAGGAAACCAAAAACCCTAACTACATGTTCTCCAACACTTTGCTTGTATATAACAACACAAAAAGGCAAGGGGAGAGCTCCCCCATAGTTGCCAAATTTTTGGGTGGGTATTGGGGCTCCATTTGGTCCATGGGTCATGTCATCTTATGCCACTTATCCTTTGGACCCAATAGTCTTCTGTTTTAAAAAACCCAATCCAATATTTCTATATGTCAATATTAATTCCATAATTAATTTTTTTATTATAATTTAATTATTGAACTATAATTATAGTCTTACTTAATTGACCCGGTCGAACTATTTGACTTTGGTCAATTGCTCCGGTCAACATGTTGACTTTGGCATTTGATTATCAACCATTGACTTATTTCTCCTCATTTGTACCTCTGAAATTGGTACTTAGGGAATGAGGGGTAAATTTAAATGATATTCAAACAAGACACAACAAATGTCACACACTTTAGACCTTGACAAAATACTCTTATGACTAGTCAACTGCTAGTCATGAGAAACCATAACGAAGAACACACAAAGGGCATAACAATCTGTACCTGCAAGCCTAGAAGATTACTAGTGACAACCTAGGCACTCAGAAGGACTAGTCAATCTAGGCATCCCCTGTGTTAGCAACAACTATGGTGAAAGTGTGTGAAAATATCATAATCAAATAAACAGCACACAACAAATAGTGATGACCAGTCAACCACAAGAACACAAACCCATAAATGCATGAACATCATGCGATTACTAGTCAACTATCAAGAACATATCATAATCAAATCAACAGCACACATCAAATAATGATGACTAGTCAACCGGAAGAACACAAACCCAAAAAATGCATGAACATCATGCGATGACTAGTCAATTGTCAAGCCAGAAAATAACAAAGCTGCAAACCAGAAATTGTTCGCCTAGAAACCCACCATTAGGAAAAACTGGGGGTCATCAACCGACCAGGCAATCCACTAAGCAAAGAAGATTCTTACAAAGGAACACAAGCAAACTTAAGAAATCCTAGATCTATTTAGGAAGATAAGCTATACATCCTTTGTGAAATCTTGTTCTCTAACTTCGCAAAACCAGCAGCTTAGTCCTTCATGGCAATGGCAGCTCCTTCTTTAGCTCTTTCATCCCATGGCACCAGCTAGCTAGCTCCAACTCAAACGAAAACAAAAAAATTGGATTCAAAGGAAAATGACCAATTTCTTCAAGAAACCATACTCTTAAAGAAATCAATCTTGAATCTGACTTAGATATATATGAGAGAGTGTTTGATCTAGCAAGATGAGGTTTTCATATTTCAAATGCAGTTTTCGAAAAACAATTTAGAAAACTCATAGATGAAATGGTGGTTTTCTCTTGAGGAAAAAGAAGCAAAAGGATGGAAGAAACCTTTTCAAAACTTTCCGTCAAAAGTAACGGCTACCAAATGAGGAATTCTTTGGCTTTTACCCAAAAAATTTTAGGTCAGAATAGACACATGGCAGCTGAGAAATTCGTAGAATAGGACAAAAAAGATGGATAGGATCCAGTTGGAAACAGTGAGCTGGAAATCCTATTTCTGCAAAGGTTGACTAGTCATACAGAGGAAGGATGACTAGTCATACGAAGGAAAGATGACTAGTCATAATCTTTAGAAATTTAGTGAATGAAATTTAGGGCAATGCGGAATTTACCTCTGTCAAACACATTGATTATCCATTAGATTATAGCCAGATAAGAACACCTAGAAAAGTAATTTTTAATCTAACTAGAGCTTGGAAAAATACAATGATTGTCCTATTACAAATTTGTCAAGGGAAGCCAAAAGAAAATCACAAAATGCATACACTTACAACCTCTAATCACATTCTTTGGGTGTGCAGATCCATAGGTTTCCTTTAGCAAGGTAGTGGGTTGACTCAACTCCTCAGAGATGATATACGAATTAAATTCCACAATTTAATTCTTCAAATTAATAAAGGTTAATTGAAACCTTTTAGGACATCCACAAACCATAGTTATCACCTAGCAGCAAGTCACGGTTATCCGAGAGCTAAATGAGACGTTGTGAAAGAACCTATTCAAATTGGAATGATCGTGCAATTGAATCCTTCTCTTATATCTATACTCCTTATTCACATTATTAGATCATGAAATCCAATTATTAATATCCTAATGTGAATCATTTATTTTATATGATTATCCTGGTAAGATTTGAAGACTTCTTCTTTCAAGTCTTATCCACTACTCTGCGTAGAGATTTGACCAATCATATCTTGGAGTATTCTCTCTCCTTTACTGAGAGTAGAGATTCCTTATTGTACATTCATTTCCTTCCATGACTTTATTGAGAGTCCTGATGAGCACCTTTAAGCTATACCTAATTCAGCATGACCGTATAGTGCCCTCAAAGATTAACAACATACTCACAAAACATCTATGATGCCTCAGGTCTAAAGATTAGTCTGCACCATTGCAATTTATGAGCTCCAGCTTGACATGTGAGTAAAGATTTCCATGCTGTAACTCATGTGTTGGATCGCATTCAATGTACTTGTTCTTCTACATGCACCTACACACATATCGATGTGTCTCTACACTTAATGACTTGAGACCTTGCTATTCCCTACATATAGAGACGATATTGTGTGTACTGGTCTTTGCAGAATATTGACGCCCAATCAATATTCCTATGACCAGGAACATATTCAAGATTTAGGGATGATGAGAAGTCTCCATGTATGCAATCTCATTACATAGCTCTCATATCCACTTGTGTATTCCTTGGACTATGGTTGTACTACATATTGAAAGATAATATATGATGATTTAATGTATAAAACAACATTTCTTACCCATTGAAAACATAATATGTCTTTTATCAAAGATGTCCTTAGCTCTAACTATTACATAATTAGTTGGCTTTAAGGGCATATTTCTAACAACTTGTTGCAAGAAAATTCACAATGTTAGCAAACCATGGTAATTTAGAAACACCAAACATTTGTTCATCATGAAATGAGTCTTTTATAGGCAAACATTCAGAAGGCTCCTCAAAAGATATCCTAGAAAGATGGTCTGCAAGAACATTCTCCACTTTTTTCTTGTCATTGATTGTAAGATCAAATTCTTGGAGAAGCAAAATCCATCTAATCAATCATTATTTCGCTTCCTTCTTTGCTGAATGATCTGTAAAAACAATAATTTGTGAGCCCAAAATATATGATCTAAACTTTTCCAATGGAAAAACCACAGCAAGCAATTCTTTTTCAGTTGCAGTGTAACTTTTCTGTGCACTATTCAAAGTTCTGCTTGCGTAGCAGATAACAACAGGCTTCTTGTCTTTTCTTTGGCCTAGCACTGCCCCAATAGCACCATCACTAGCATCACACATTATTTCAAAAGGCATGGACCAATCTGGGGGCTGCATTATTGGAGTTGATGTTAGCATTTTAATTAATTTCTCAAATGCTTCTTGATAGGCAGAATTCCAATCAAATTTAGCATCTTTCTCCAAGAGATTATTCAATGGCCTAGCAATTGCATAAAATTTTGTATGAATCTCCGGTAAAAACTTGCATATCCCAAAAAAGATCTAATATCTTTAACAGTTTTCCGCATAGGCAAATTAGCAATTAAAGCAATTCCTTTGTGAGAAACAATGTGTCTAAGTACTATGCCAAATGTGTCCATGAATTGGCATTTCTCCCAGTTAAGCACCAAAATTTTCTCCTTACACCTGATAAAAACATTCTCCAAGTTAGATAAACAATCAGAAAATGAATCACCAAACGCAATAACATCGTCCATGAAAACTTCTAAATATTTTTCTACCATGTCACTAAATATGCTTATCATGTAACGTTGAAATGTAGTTAGTGCATTGCAAAGACCAAAAGGCACTTTTCTAAAAGCGAAAGCTCCAAATGGGCATGTAATAGTTATTTTTTTCTTGATCTTCCAATGAAATCTCAATTTGATAATATCCTGAATAACTATTTTAAAAAACAATAATACATATGCCCTGCAACTCTTTCCAAAATTTGGTCAAGAAATGGTAAAGGAAAATGATCCTTTCTTGTGACTGAGTTCAATTTACGATAATCAATACACATTCTCCATCCAGTAGTGACCCTAGTTGGTACCATTTCTCCATTATCATTTTCAACTACTGTGACTCCTGATTTTTTAGGAACAACCTGTGTAGGACTCACCCATTTGCTATCAGAAATTGGATATATGATACCTGCATCCCAAAGTTTAAGTACTTCTTTTTGCACAACTTCTTTCATTGTTGGGTTAAGTCTACGTTGAGCCTGCCTAACTGGTTTAGCATCTTCTTCAAGAAAAATTTGGTGTGTGCAAACCAAAGAACTAATACCTTTAATATCAGATAAAGTCCATCCAATAGCAGTCCTATGATCTTTCAAAACTTTAAGTAACATACCTTCATGCAAAAGCTCTAATTTAGAAGATATTACCACATGATAGGTCTCATCTTCTCCCAGAAAAGCATATTTAAGTCTAGCAGGAAGAGGCTTCAATTCACACTTTGGGGCTTTTCTCTTGATGATTTTGTCTCATCAGTCACAGTTGGCAGCTCCTCATATTTTGGTATCCAACCATTATGTTCTTGTACCTACGCAGAATCCAACAAAGAACAAAGATATTGTATTTCAAAATCTTGTGCAAAATTACAATCCCTATTTACTAAACAAAATTGCAATGGATTTAAAGCAATTTTGAACAATTGTCTCGATCATGTAAACTTCTTTGTCGTCATCTTCATTGTTTACTGCTTGCATATGAATATGTTGAGCTCCAATGTCATGTTCCCAAATGATAGTTGCATAAGTCCATTCCTGCAATTTATATGAGCATTAGATGTAGCAAGAAATGGTCTTCCAAGAATAACAGGAATTTGAGAATTAGAATGCACAACTGGTTAAGTATCCAAAACTATAAAATCAACTGGAAAATAAAATTTGTCTACCTGAACCAGCACATCTTCCACCATACCTCTTGGGATTTTGACTAAACGGTCAGCCAATTGCAATGTTATTGAGGTGGGTTTTAATTCACCAAGACCCAATTGCTTATAAACCGAGTAAGGCAACAAATTAACACTAGCACCCAAATCCAATAAAGCTTGTTCAATGCTAAAATTCCCAATAATACAAGAAATTGTGGGACAACCTGGATCTTTGTACTTGGGTGGAGTATTAGTTTGAAGAATTGCACTTACATTTTCAGTTAAAAATGCGGTCTTATCAACATTGTGCTTTCTTTTGATAGTGCATTAATCCTTCAAAAATTTTGAATATGAAGGAATTTGTTTTATAGCATCCAAAAGAGGTATATTGATTTTCACTTGTTTAAAAACCTCCAAAATTTCAGGATTTTGATTTTTCTTTACAGCCTTAAGTGCTTGTGGGAATGGAGCTGGAAAAGGGCACTTAACAATTTCAGAATCATTATTTTCTTTTTCATTATTTTTGGATTTTTCTGAATTCTTTTTATTTTCAACTGTTACTAAATCATCTTTCCCAATTATTTTTCCACTACGAAGAGTAGTGACAGCCTTCACATATTCATGCTTATTTTCATTCAAAGAAGAAGAAGAAGGGGTAGTTACCTCTAACTGTGCATGTGGATTAGGTTGGACTTGAGAAGGAAATTTACCCTTTTCTTGAATTGACAGTGAAGAAGTGAGTTTGGAAAGAGTGCTCTTAATCTCACCAATGTCTTGTGCATTCTTTTGATTTGTGGCAGTTTGGCTTTGTATGAATTGCTTCATAACATCTTCCAAATTTGATGATGATGATTGTCCTTCCACCTGTGGAGAATAATAAAAAGAATTAGATTTTTGTTGAGGCACATTATTATTAGTATTATTTCTCCAACTGAAATTTGGGTGGTTTCTCCATCCTGGATTATAAGTTTTAGAAAAAGTGGATGGTTTTTTAAATTGATTCACAAAGTTTGCTTGATCATGCAACATTTCTCTGAAAGCTGGAAGTGTTGGACACTCTTTTGTTACATGTCCCATGACCCAGCAAACTTCACAAATCTCAAAAATTTCTTGACTTGCAATTGAATTAACTTTTTGAGGCAATTTTGATTTTAGGGTTTCAACTTCCCTAGCCATTGTTGCCAATTGAGCTTTGAGACTATCTTCCTCCTTAAGGTGATAAATACCCCCGTTAGAAGGATTAATAGAAGATTTTGCCTTTTGGGAATTAGGCTCAAATGTGTTGGGAGTGCTCCAAATATGAGATTTCTCTGCAATTTCATCAAGAAAATCAAAAGCATCTTTAGGATCTTTATACATAAAATTTCCATCAAACATCGTCTCAATAAATTGTCAATCTTTAGGTGTTAAGCCATGATAAAAATGACTTACCACCCTCCATCTTTCAAAACCATGGTGAGGACATAACATTAACAAATCTTTAAATCTTTCCCAAGCTTGAGGTAAAGACTCAGTATCTTTTTGAGAAAATGTGGTCATCTGTCTTTTCAAAGAATTTGTCTTTTGAATTGGGAAAAATTTCTTGAAAAATTCAGTTTGCATTTCAAGCCATGTTCCAATTGTTCTTGGCCTTAGAGAATAAAGCCAAGTTTTCGCTTTATCTTTTAGTGAAAATGGAAAAAGTTTTAGCAAAACTGTATCAAGCCTACACCCTTGTGTTGGAAAAGTTCCACAAACTTCCTCAAACTCACGCACATGTGAATATGGATTTTCAGATTCCATTCCATGAAAAGTTGGTAAAAGTTGTATCATGCCCGGTTTAAAATCAAAAGTTTGACCATTTAACGGAAAAATGATGCAAGATGGCACACTTGTACGAGCAGGATGCAAATAATCATGTAATGTCCTAACAAGTGGATTCTCATCATTATGAACACTATGATTCTCATCATTATGAACACTACGATTCTTATCATTATGAACCCTATGATTATCTTCATCATTTTGGGGGCCTTCCAATGCATTATTATTATTATTATTCTCAGCCATTTGTGATGAAATTTGGTCAAATTGAGGTTTCTTTGCAAATCCACCAAACCGATCACGATATCTCATAAACAAAATAAAGAAGCAACAAATAAATAAATAAAAACTAAACTAAATTTTTTTAAAATTTTTTATATATAAAAAAATAAGACAAAAGCAAACAAAATAAAAACACCAAAAATAAAAAACAGAAATGAAAAATTGAGTTTGATAAGCCTTACCGAATTAGCTTTGGAAACTAAAACCGCAAACCTTAACAATGAATTTCCTTGTGCTACTTTTCGCTTCACTGCTCCCCTGCAACGATGCCAAAAACTTGTTGCGTCTACCCAAGTGCAAGTAGTTACACGTAGTAATAATCTTGAAAGTCCAAGTATCGTATCCTCAAGGAGCAGGTAGGCAAATATCTACACACAAAGAAATAATTAAACGTAGCACAATAAAAGTGACAAAGCAAAATGGAAAAGTAATTTGATTTGATTGTTGTGGAAATTGAGTTTAAAAATGAAATATCAATAATGGAAATGCTAAGGCATCAAGGTTCAATTCTTTAAACAAAATATGTTTCATGCTCTTTAATCCAAATTATAACTCGATTAAAATCATCATTGAGAAACTTTAATCGGAAGATAAAGAAATTAAAACCAATTTGATTTTTCAATGTTATCTTTTATTAATGATTGTTCAGAAAATGGAATTGCTTAATATCTACTCTTTTAATTTAAAAGCATGCTAAGTCAGTTCTTAACAATGAGAAAAATATAATTGAACTCATGAAAAGATAGTAGCACTTAACATCAATCAAAATAAAAGGATATGAAAATATTGAATAACCAAAAATAAAAGAATTTAGAAATTCATACCGTATATTGGATTAAAGAATAATTCACAAACTAACTCAAAGGACATTCCCTTTAGCCTTAGCTAGAGTTCTAGCAACTCATTACAAAGGAAAACATAACTAAATTCTGAATGAAATGCACAAAGAAATCTGTCGTGATGGTCCCCTTGCCAAATAAGTTGATGGGTGATTTATAATAATCAATGAGGTGAGTGGAAAGTTAATACATTCATGGTGGGTAATGAAGGGTTTAAGTGAGGGATTAATTGGATTAAACATGTGTTGATGATGGAGAATTAATGGAAAAGAAATAACTTATCAAATATGGATCGTCCCAAAGCAAAAGCCCCTTGATTTGAGCGATGCGTCTAGAGAGAAGAGGTCTAAGGCATTGGATAATAATTTTGGTGATCAGTTTATAGGTGACATTACAAAGATTGATAGGTCTAAATTGTCCTACTTCCTGAGGGTTACTCACTTTAGGAATTAAGGCTATATTAGTATGGTTAATAGAGGCCAGGGGCAGATTATTGGCGAAAAACTCATTAACCATGTTCTTTAACATGTGCTTGCTTTTATCCCAAAATTGGTGATAAAACAAGGCATGCATACCATTAGGCCCAGGGGCCTTAAGAGCTCCAATACTCTTAATGGCTTATTCAAGTTCTAAATCAGACACATGAGCTAGCCGACGATTATTGTCGCTTGGGGTAACACAAGGTTCAGTGATCTTGGTAAAGTCCTTAATTTGATTATGGTTCGGGGATTAACAGAAGAAAATCTATGTTTGAAGGCACCAATGAAAGTTTGGATAAGAGTGTCACCTTCTATCCAAAGCCCCCTATTAATGCATTATGTTGTTAAGGGCATCCGCAAGGGTTGTTTAATAGTTCAATGCAATAGAAAAAAATACATCAATAATTTTTTTTCATCAAATATATTCAAAATTGGTCTCTTCTTAAAGATCTCCTTCAGAATATTGCAATGGTACACTTTGTAGGGTTATTAAATTTATCCCTTTTATTTTATTTGAGTATATAAAAAAGCATATAAGTAGATATAATTATTGATCTGAAGCTATTGAACTATGTCATTGCAAGTAAAACTGCAATTCAATTTAAAAGATGCCAAAAAAGTTCAATTTATTGAACTATTATACAACCATTTTGGATGCTCTACCTTTAGAATTCCCACGCACACGTAGTAGCCCACAAATCTAACAAGATCATTGGTACTCGTCGGCACCTTAATTCCAAGCACATTAAATTGTATTCAATCATATATCCATCCGTCCTGACCCAAAAAACCATCATACATCCATCCGTTGGGAGTTTTGGTTCCAATCTAGCCCCCTTTTGATTTGGTGTAATAGTGGTGAACAATCACTAACCAGAGGCCAATAACGCAATGACATATAAAATAACTTTTTCACGTGTTATTGTGTTATTAGTCAGAAATAACAAAACAGTGTAATCCCCGTCACATGTAAGTTTTTTTTGACAGGGGAGGGGGAGGGGTGAGAATAAGAGGGAGAGTTTAGGAGCTCGACAAATTTGACCCTAGAAAACGTGATCATTTCTAACAGAAAACTGACTAGATTCGACCCCATGGATTAACACTGATCCACGACCATAAACTCCAGCACTCAAATTAATATTTTTCCGCAAATACTCAACCATAGCATGGCAATTTAATATTTTCCTCAAATACTCAGCCATAGCATGGCAATTTAATATTTTCCTCAAATACTCAACCATAGCATGGTAGGAGGCGGGGAAGGAAGGCGAGAGATTGATAATAATTTAATTAACAAGAATAATAATTAATCTGTTCTCTACAAATGTCAACTTCACCAAACTCCAGGAATAATGCACACAATCACGAGACATCTGAATTTGCAGTCCAAATGCCAGTCAGAGGTTCTCTAGATCTGGGGAGATAACCCAGGCAGCCAGAAACACCCACAATGTACAAGGTTGCCAAACCCCATATTAATTTTACACCCAGTAAACAGTCATCATAGGAGTTGCCAGTCATCTTCATGTGCACTTCCGTCTGCATCACTTATGGGCGGGGCCACAAATGAATCATCATTTTGAACCCCACCACTATCATCCAAAACATCACTGTGGTTAACCGGCTTGGGAAAATTATGCGTCTGAGTCACAGTGAACAGCGGAGCACCGTTTGATCCATCTGCCAGCTTGGAAGCTCGAAAACAAAAATCATCAAAATCATCTGCCAGCCATGAAAATTTAACAATACTAAGAAAGTATATGTGTTGAACTATTAACTACATAAACAAAAGTTCCGAAAACTATGAAGTCAGCCAAGAGTAACCAGCAAACCTCTGTCACGGCAATAAAATCCTATCGCCAAAGATGGATCAATAGAATCAAGGGGAATGTGCCGTATAACACTGCACAAATTACCAATAGTTAGAAAAATAGTATAATGAAACACTAAGACAACTAGTCTGAAAGGATCTTACTTGCAGTGGTAAGATAAAGTATCAGCCTCTAAATCATCCCGTCTTATATTGATTGCCTGGCACAACCAGCACCAAAAAAACCAGTCAGGCATGAATTTGAAGAGAACTCAAGTAATGATGCAAAACATTATCACCAGTATCAAGCCTAGATAAGAACAAATAAGAACCCTTGTAAAAAGCACATCCTAATAATTAAGATGAGTCCATAGAGAGATGAGTTGGATATTCCCTATCAGCGATGCACTGTGCCACACTTGAGTACCGCAAAATCTGACCCTGCCCAAAGCTCCTCTCCTCCTACCCCTACTGCATCTTCAAAAAAAAAAAATTTGTTTCTTTTCCCCAAATGACCTAACGACAGCTATTATCACACTTAAACCGTTCTGTGTTTGAAATTTGAACAAAATCTTAAACTAGAGGAGTCTGTTGGTTATCGGAACTACCTAATTTCTATTATTTAGGAATATAATGTGGAAACTTAAACTAACTTGTTTCCTGCTGATTTAAGACTTGTACTGAAATTTGAACAAAACCCTAACTTCAGGAGTCTGCTTAGTCATTGAAACTCCCTAATTTCTAAATTTTATTTTAAGAGCAAAATGCAGGAATTAAATTTAACTTGATTCATGCTGATTTTTACTCTCAAATTTACAATTTCATAATATGTAGAGAGGAATGCGTGCGGAATGAGTTTCAAAGAGCTTAAATTAATTCTGCAGTTGATCTCAGGTCCTAGTTAGTTTATATCCTACATCAACCCTTCTCTGCATCAAATTCTCTAGGATCTTCTTGTCTAGGTACTGAAGACCAAGAATCCATGTTTTCATTTTCCCCACCTCCATTCGCATTTTTCCTAACCAAAGCAGCAATAGTTTAAGCTATTTTACAATGAAACAATTGTTGCAATCAACTCATTGAGTGCCTTATTGCCTCGAGAAAGCTCAACCCTAGATGAGTTTTTGCATTTGTAATCACTGTACTTGAAGAAATAAAACAAATTTGAAAGAACACAGATTTAATGTATGTTAACATGTTTCCTATGTCGATGCTTGGAGTAGCCTTAAGATACTAAAAAGTTTAGCAAACAGAACAGATTTAGAGAACAGTAGATTTAGGATTATATTGAAAAACAGAGAAGAATAAGGAAGATGAAGGAGAAGAAAGTAGAGGAGTTATGACAGCACCAAGTCCAACAACACTTCATTTTCATTCATCCAAACCATATTTGATTTACAAGAGATGACCTAATTCAAATATATAGGCTTCAGAAAGTGATCCCAAATATTCCTGGGAATACTAAAAGTATAATAATCATTAAAAAAAAGAAGATAATACTCAAAGACACATCATTAATAGGAGACTCTTATAAATAAATAAATAAATAAAACAGAGTTGTTGTAAGACCCAAATACATCAACTTTTATGACACTTGATATTTACAGTATAGGGACTCTTTAGCCTATTTCTCTATAAGACTTTCAATTATTCTTTTTTATGCCCGACCCTTGCACTACTGTGGCCATTTATCTTTCAACTAAGAAGGCCTTATTGTTCAATTTGGGCCAACAGGCTTAGGCTTCACCTTGGGCTTTCAAAAAGGAAATTTCTTTTCTCACCAAGTTGTTGCTACTGCATCAGATATTATGCCGGATAACAGTGAATAAGGGAGCTCCTATTACATACACTAAGGTGGTTCAGTCCATTTTGGACATGTAGAACAACAACCTGGACATGTACACAAGAGTAACTTGATTCAAGTAGAGGGCATTAGGGGAAGTGGAAGCCCAAAACATTGAAGTAGTTTGAGTGGAGGGGCAAGAGATGTTCAAAATTCACAACAAATACCACTAGACTACCTTAACTGATTTACCCTTAGCATGAGATATTCAAAATTCATCAAATAATATTCTTTGCCCATAGGACAGGCCTTTGCAACACAGTTTGCTCATTGAATGATGCAAATTTTAAGGCTATTAGCATTTTATTCAGGTTAAGTACATATCGAGACATTTGAATGAAAAGTAAATTATAAAAAAAATGCCATACCGGCTGAACTTCATGCGGATCAAGGTAAAGTGCTTTTTCATCTTGCACACCTATAATGTAAGTTGATGCACCAGGTTTTCCACCCATGATGCCAAGACTTTGGGGAAAAGTGAATGTCGCCCACAATGATGGAATGTACCTGATAATAATGTTTTTATGAGAAACAATACTTTATTAAAGAGCTTAAAATTACAAAACAAAATGTAGTGCAAAAGACGTCGACCAACTGATACCACCCTAAAAAAATGCAAAAATCACGTCTTACATTGTAATACAACTAAACTATCCTACAGCAGTACCTGATAATAAATTAAATCATCCCATTAAGTACCATAAATGGTTGTGAAGTTTGGAGTTATGAATTCTCTAATTGTATCATTCCCTATGTCATCTAGGCTGCCAAACTCCAGGTTGACTTTATGGTTCAGTTAGCAAGATAAACATAAAGTTTTAGTAAAGCACTTCCTAAATCAAAATTCTTAATCTAAAAAGCGATATTTAGTCATATACCCATTCTTAGCGCTAATGATATAGATAAACCCTATACCATTTAATTTCTATAAACAAACCCAAAAAATGACAGCTGGCCCTATTGAATTTAATTTTGATTATTAAATTACTTTAATGCCCTATTGAGTGTTTTGGTTTTTTTATGAGGTTTTGGAGTTGGGCTTGTTTTAAGAAATTTATGGCAGTTTTGAAAGTTATAAGAAGTTAAAAGCCTCTTTGTTATGTCGTAAATGGGCTTCGGGTGTGTTTCTAAAGTCCATTTCATATAGGGTTTTTTTATAATTTGGGCCCCTATGTTGCGTATAATTGTGAATCTCCCAAATAAAAAAGGATTAAAAAAAAGCTAACTGGTGCTAACTCAATTTGCTAAACAAAAAATCCAGCGACCAAAGATTCCCTAGGTCAGCAAAACGAATCATAATCATCTAGCTACCATGATTAAAAAAGGCACCTGGGGTTGACTTTTTCAAGTCCAAGAACCAAAGGAACCAGTAAAAGAATAGGCGTCCAATCAACCCGACCTCTTGAAAACTCCAAACAATATCTAGAGGCATCTTGAATGCAGACAACTGGGGCTCCACCCCGTTCCCCATCTTCATCCCCAGATACAATATAAACAGCCATTGGAAGTGGCTGGTTATCAAAGGCAGTTCCTTCTCTCTTACACCGAATTAGAGTCTCCCATGAGCGGCACATGGCATATGGGCCAACCCATGACCCGGCAGCAAGGTCATAAGCCTTTCCAGCCTGAAGAAGATTGTGGATAGAGAAAGCTGATCCTTCGGAATCACCAAAATGATGCAGGATCTCAATATATTGTTCATCTAAAGGCTGCATAACAAAGGTATAAAATATATATGTATGTATGTATGACTAATAATTCCAAAATGAGATTCAAGAGCAATAAGTAGATGGATAAGATGTAAACTACAAACAATCCATCTTACCTTGTGCAAGGGTCTTCTCCAAGATCTTCCCAATCTATGGAAAAGCAATGCCTGTAAACATACGCTGTAGTCATTCACTATCTAACCCGAAAGACAGCATGATTACAATGACTGATGCCACGATCAAGAAAGTTTAACAGTAATATTCAGACATATGAAACCTTAACCATGCATGAATGCAAGCACCCAAAAGAAACAATGCTGCACCACACCTGGGCTACAAGCATCTGACTACTCCGAAGCATGCAGCCCCAATTTACGTCACTAGTATACTTTGAATCTCCAATAGCATCAAAACCTAGAGATAAATATGTCAATATTGGTTTTGCTCCAGAAACTTATATGTGCTAAAGTTAAAAATGATGTTTGCAACTCAAACCTTTACGATATGTCATCAAAATTCTTGATGAGAAATCCTGTTCAAATGCTCTTAATCCATTGTTGGTAGCTGCGTCTCCAGAGGACTCATCTTGTGAGATTTTGTAGAGCACACCAAGAAGCCATATGTCACTAGCAGAAGAGATGCCAGTTCTGCTGGATCCAAGTACACGCTCGTGAATCCTCCTCATAGAGCCACCAGTCACAACTTTCCTCACAGCTTCTGTCCATCCATTGTTTCTAGAATGAATTTCCTTCTTTTCAGTAATTGATGACTCACTATGTGTTTCAAAGATTGAAAAGGCAGATGCAAAGAAGTTTGACCACAGGGACGCCTTGTCGTGCTTACTGTCCCTAGATCCTGAATCTGAACAAACAGATGACGGACCCCTATCTGTCGACTCTGTTGAACTTTTGGAGGAATATTTTGACGCAACAGCCCTCTCACAAAAACCCTTCATCACCTAGTCATGGAGCAGCATATAATCCTGAAGTTGCTCATAGAAGCAACCTGAGTTTTAAGCATCCATCTCAGTCAAGAAAGTTCCAAAGAACCAAAGGAAACCCAAGATGAATAAAGAAGCATGTTTATGACAAGTTAGACATAGTACATTCAAAGCAACCATATGTGCAATATTCTAGAGGAACTAAGACGCAACTAGCTTAACTTTCAGAGAGTATAAGAGAAGCAACGAAGGGAAAAAAAGTAAAAGCATTCAACTTGACCAAATAATGTTGCATATCCCAAAAGCATGGGATTGGATCCAGGAAAGACCATATAACTTCAAAAAGAAAAACGAAAAAATATCTTCGATCGTTACAATTTTCAGTTATCATCCTGAAATGCTAAACATATTCAATTGTAGGCCGGAATTTTGAAGAATCCATATAGCGCGAGACAAAGATGCAGAGGAAGCAAGAAAGTATAATTTGCAAATCATGCAAATCATTAATAAGTCATAGAAGAAGAATTAGGAAAGACATAAATCATGCAAAGCTGAAACAGATAAGAGATTTAGGAAAACAACAAAGGATGGAATTGCCAAGATATCTACCCAATCAATACAGTCACATCCCATAAGACAGCCCCAATTTCTGAACCCTAGCGAAGCCAAAAGGCGTCATGGCCTCGACCGATTATAATTCAACGACAGGAAACTCCAAAGAAATTTTTTTTGCACAAACAGAGGAAAGAAAAGAAAAACCAAACCTGGTGATCGGTGATGACAAGGAAACTGGCTGACCGACAACAGCCCACAAACCACACACAAAAACCACGTACTCGGTTTCTGAGTCTATTCTTTAACAGAAACACTGGCACCGAGGGGAAATTCTACTAACTGAAATGAGGGGAAATTTGGAGATACGGAATTCCAGGGTAAAATTCTCCAACGGGGTGTAGTCGATTAGGATTTTGGAGAATTTTGAAAAACTTTTCCAAGTAATAGATTTTGGACAATCTGCTCTCATCTCTAAATCCAACAGATTCCAATGGGTTTTGGGAGATTCTACATGGACTTTTGGGGAATTCTATTTAGGCCATTCCAACGGGTAAGGAGAAACTCAAATTTTGGGTTTTTAGCCCAGAAAAGCCTCCCAATGCGTGTGTACAAGGTTTTTCGGCCCAAACTCTTTTTCGGGCGAAATATCAGACTCAATGTGAGTCCAACTGGAAATTTGTGGAGCCCAATGACATTCCAGCTCCAACTCACATGAAGCTGCCGTAGAGTGGGGCTCATATCAAGCCTTTCTTTTTTGGCTCAAGACCATCAACTAGTGGAAATGCTATAATGAGGGAGTTGTGCTTGTGGGAGGGGTTCAATCCTACTATCCAATAAGAGAGAAAATATTGAACTTAAACTTTTTAAATGGTTGGATGGTTGGATTGAACTCCTCACCAAAATCTCCCTCATTGTAGCATTTTGTTCTCTTCAGAAGGCATTTTTACTAAGACCAAAGCAAGCTGTGCAAGTGGATCCAATCTCAGTTACGTGGTTAGTACCCATTTTATTCATGCAATAAAGGTAGGTGGGTGGGGGTGTGGTGGTGGTGATGGGAGGTGGATTGGGGTGATGTTGGAGGGGAGGCAGCTGGGGAGAGGGTGTTAGGCTCTAGTGGGTGCACCATGGACATGTTTGGCCTAAAAGGGAGTTTATGAAATCCACCAAAGTCTATGGAAAAAGGCTAGGATTGTTTATGGTTAAAATCCACTCTAAATCCCACTAAAATATACTACTTTATGTATGTCCATCAAAGTCCATGACTTAGCCTAATTATTGATATGTCCCATGTACTTTACCAAAAATCTCAATTTACCTTATGTACTTGTAATTGGCTCACTTTACCTCTTGTGCTTTATGCTCGTGTCCTTTGTTCCCCTATTCCATCTAGTTCCTCATAACAATCGTTAACTCTGCTTATGTGGCAGCCACCTAGGGTCGAGTATTGTAACATCTGTCATTTGATAACATTTGAAGATCTATAAAAATTTAGGCTGCTAAAATTGACTATGTTTCCCCAATTTTGGGTTTAGTTTGGTGATGCAGTGCCCTAAAAATTGAAGGCTCATATCAATTGAAGACAAATTGGTCTTCCTCTATTGTGGGTCTTCGTTGCTGCTGTTGTAGTCAGTCATCATCAATTGATTAGATGGACACTGTTGAAGGAAGGCATCAGCGGTGTCAGTGAGGAAAGCTAGCTAAAATTCAAACTTCGTGGACTAATTCTAACCCAGAAAGGAGATTTCTAGTATTTCCAAACTCGAAGGTAAGAAACTAAAATATAAGATGCTTGATACATGGTTATTTTTTGGAAAATAATAAATGATAAATGTGGTATGGGTTGATGCAGGGAAGACACCAGAAAGGATGTTACTTTTAGGAGTGGTTTGATCCCAAAAATTTTGAACGTTCAAAGATGGGGATACCTGGATTACTAAGAAAGATTGATAGATTAATAGATTAGAAGAGGAAAAAGCAAGAGGTTGAGGAAAATCAAGAAAAAATTGGGCTACTATGTTGTTTTCTTTATTTTTGTTTGTTGTCATCAAGTTAGTTTGAAGGTTCATGTTATGAAATATGTTTAAGAAGTTGTGTTTTGTGAAGTTAATAATGTAACTTGTTTAGTGAAGGTTGTATCTGGGTTTTTTCCCTGTTTCATCAATGAAAGTTCATGCTTCACTTTAAAAAAAAAGGATCAGCTGAACCAAAATTGGAAGTTGCACCTTTTTTTTTTCTTTTTTGGTGTAGGCCTAACACAACAAAGCCAAAGGCAAAGAAACCTAGGCCACAACACAATAAAACCAAAGGCAAAGAAACCCGAGCCACAACACAACAAAGCCAAAGGCAAAGAAACCTAGGCCAAAAAGAGCAAAGCCAAGGGCAAAGAAATCCATGACAAACCTACAACAGCATAAACAAACAAAATAGCAAGTTTAATCCTATTGCAATCAAACGAAATTATCCACCAAATACCAAATAGTCATTGCATAACTTCCAAATGTCGTCATAAGTTCCAAACATAAGTTCAAAATCATAAATTCCAACAGGTTCTAAAATATAAATTCCAAACATGGGGTCTGCAGCAATAACACCCTAATCCACATAAGTTCCGAAATATTTTCAAAATAACAATAGCCCAATTTGAATATAAGTGTTTTAAACAGTGTCTTTGCTCTGCATTTGGGAATAAAGTTGCTACAGCTTCTAAAAGACCTTTTTACTTGTCAGATATGAATACATAACCATTGCTATTTGCAATTTCCAAATCAGCTACCAAAAGTTCCAAAAACCACACCCATGAATTGACACTCTCAATCTCTAAATAGACATAATCAATAGGAAACATGTCATTGTTGGCATCAACACCAATAGCAGTAAGCAATTGCCCAGGGTGAGGGCATTTTACTTAAGTGTCATCTAAGTAGATAGCAGGCGTACAACCATCAAGAAAACCCTTCTTGCATGCTGCTAAACATATGTACAACCTCTCAAACCCTGGCCTATCTCCTTCCAATTCAGACTTAATGACGATTGTGGTTCCAGGGTTTCTTCTCTTCAACTCATGACAATAATCTCACAAAGCTTCATATTGATGGCTATAAGTTCCCTCAACAATATCCACTGCCAGAGCCATTGCTCTATACACCAATCTTACAAGGAGTATAGCCATAGTCTTTGTGCACTTGCTCTACAAATGAAGAAGCTATCCAGTTAAGATTCAGTCATAATTGCCTAGCATACCTTTCAACTAACCCTATCAATTTCAGGCCTGAAATTCTCACCCTTAGGCATTCTTTTCCTCCTCCTCCTCCTCAAATTAGCAATTGCTTCATCTTCACTAGAAGAGCTCCATATGCATACAAGTGTAGGTGAGTATTCCCTATAGTCTGACTATTCATCATCTTCATCTGCCATCAAACCACTTGTCATCATGTTTCAACAAGCACTCCTCAGCTATTTATTCATAATTGATATCAACAAGATCAGGATCTTTGATATCATCCTCTTCATCAGCACCTTCACCATCATCAGTCTCAGTACCTTCATCATCAACTTGCTCATATACGTGTTCTTCCAACTGTGCCTCTTCCATTTGGGTACCCTCATGTTTGAATTTATGACTACCACTATGGTATTGGTCTTATGAACTGATATCATACAACATAACAGTTTTTCATCTGATGATATTTCCATGAGTTCCCTAGAAACCAACTCATCACCATAAAAGCTCACACCACTATCATATCCCACCATTTTAGCCATTCCCCATAGCTCTAATATAGACATGTAGTCTGCCTCACAATAATCAAACTAGCTAACTGAACCACCTAAGTAAGTTTGGCATGTCACTCAAGCCTTTCTCCACTAGTTTGCCTCCATGACAAAACTGAAATGTTACAAGATCATCATAATCTTCATCTGCCAATTACCAAATACCAAACTCACAAATAGTCCATGGAATACATACAAAAAAGGGACCACAAAACTAGGTCCACAAGCAACAGAAAAACAAGAAAAAGACCACACAAAACACAAAGACAATAAAAGGACCTCACATGCCAAAAGCCACAAAAGGGAAGAAAGTCACATGCTAAAGACAAAAAGAAATAAACGTACCAGGTCCACAAACAGCAGAAAGACAATTAAAAATGATAAAGACATAAACAAAGACCTTTAGACCAAAAACAGACATAAACAACGACTAAAAAACTAGCAACACCAAAAGCATATGCCCAGATCCATAGAAAGAAGTGAAGAAAGACTGAAAAACTAGCAACACTCCAAAACCACACATGTGCAAATCCAAAAAAATAAGTGAAGAAAGACTACAAAACCAGCAATACTCCAAAACCATATGCCTAAATCTAGGGAAAAAAAAGTGAAGGATGGGTCCATTTACACACACATTGAACACCTCTAGCTTCTCTTAGGATCGTCACCTTCTTGTAGCCTTCAAGTCTGACAACAATCAATATTCAAAGCACGGCCTCAATCTCCAGTAACAGTGAGATTTTCTTTCCCGATTTAACTTCTCATTGACTCAATCAATATTCAAAGACAGACAAACACACTGCCTTTCCCTATCTAAAGATTTGGGACCCAATTTCAATAAGTTGGAACCCTATTCCAAGATTCCCATTTTGTAGCCTTACAAAATTTGCCCCAAATATTAATTATGAAATCCTACTAGACAATCCAATTAACTCTATGTGTCCCTTGACAAAAAAAAAAAAACAAACAAACAAACAAACAAACAAACTCGATGTCAACAAATGGGTCCAACCATTTGCCACGACCAATTTGGATCCACTTGTTTGAATTTACAAATATACCCATGCCACATAAGTAGAGTTAACGACTGTTGTGAGGAACTAGATGGAATAGGGGAACGAAGGACACATGAATAAAGCACGGGGGGTAAAGTGAGCCACTTGCAAATACATGGGGTTGAGATTTTTGGCAAAGCACATGAAGCATATCAATAATTAAGCCTTTTAATACACCTAAACTTTTGTGGAGTATTTATACGTCTAAATTGAATACCCTTATATTTGTAAATCCTACATTGAATACACCTTGAGCGCCACTTGTCAATTCAGTACTTCATTTTTACAATGTTGCAATGCTAGACTCGAAAACATCCATGGCGTAATCTATTAATTAAGACCTTAATTTCTTTATTAAAAAAATACCTTAATTGATGACATGAAAAATGCAAACTCTTTGATGGCATATATACTAAATTTGGGCCATGTGAACAAGAAAGAACAAATAAAAGAGTTCTAATGTTTAAAAAATCAATAACTAAATTTAAAATATTAATAAATTATGCATAAGTGCCCAATGTTTTGTTTTTGTTAATGCCTTTTTCTTCCTCTTATGTCAACCTTTCTTAAGAATGGAGCGGGGGAAGGGAGAAGGCCGGGTCAGCACCAATGCTTCTATTGGATCTCTGGCTCGTGAGAGGACTCGTTCAATTTCAAACAAAATTGAAAGTTGGATCAAGCTGAAAATGGCAGGCCAGCACGAGCTGGGCCCTGGCAACTTGCTTCTTTTTGCCCTATTCATAGTTTGCGTAATCGTGCCACTATTGGAGATGAGACCAGCCCAATAAACTTGGTTTGTTTGATGAATTTGGACTTGTTATGGACCTCTAATCAAGCCATTGTGCTCCAAATGGGGTACTTTCTCGGATGAGTTCTTTTCTATGCCTCAATTAGGAGGACTTCAACATTCTTTCAATCGTGCATCTATGGCTTGGAAAGTACAAACGGTACCTATCCAAACAGAAAAAAAAAATGTTGTAGTATATGTTTACTTGATTGGGTTCGGAAACCTAATTTGGGCCTAAGATAACCCTGGATTAGGTTAAGACTTAGTTAATTCGGGCCCAATGGTATGATTCGAGCCTGAATAAACCCTTGTCTTCGGGCTAAAAAAAGCCCTATACGAATTTAAAAACCCTTGTTCTAGGCATGTCCAGTAATGAACAGTTATATTATTGTTAAAGTGAAGATTCAAATATAAAAATGCGGGAAAGTAAGGTATAAAAAAAGATAAATGGTAGGAATGTAAAGTGCGATTAAGGTAAATTGCAGAGGGAGTAAAGTTCCAAAAGCTGGAGATTTCTCTATCCAGCCCCGACATTTTAACAAGTTAAGACAAAAGCTAAAGATTTCTCCATTTAGCTATTTTAAAGAACAAGTTACAATAATGAAGAGATAGGAGATTTCTCTATCCAATCCGATACAAGTTTTAGCTGTTTAGAAGCAAAAACTAGACTAATTGTTTAACAAAGATCATACCAAGAAGATGACAGAGCAATAAAAGATAAACGTAAGAGTTGTTAACTAGTTATCTGGATAGCGGGTTGGTTGTTTGAAAAGCTTGAAGTTTTTTAAAGTGTTTACAAGACGTTGCGTCTGATTTGGGAGTGAGAGTCCTCGAGTGTTACTATTAAGCCTCTATATTTATAGGTAAAAAATCTCAACGATGACAATGAAGGGTAGATGATAATACTTGAGTGTTATCCAAAGTCAGCTGTAGATCTGTCCTCGCGAGTCGATCCACAGGCAGGAGAAAAGGTATCTCAAATGAAAATATTGGTTTCAAGGGATATCCATTTGATTTGTCGTCCTTTCGCACCTGGAGAACTAGTCGTTTGATCCTCCGAATAATTTAATCCCTGCACATCAGTAGAATCATCCGCCCCTCTCTGCCACCTCCTTCAGCACAGGCTCCGTCTTCACCTTGAACAGCTCCGTCGGCTGCAAGACCTTGTTCACCTTGTAAATCACCAGAGGCTTCTCATCGATCAACGTCCCCGTTATCTTCACCGTCACGACCTCTGTCTACAAGCTGACGACCTCGTCGTCATTTAAGATGGTGAAATTGAACTTGTTGGCCTTGTCGGTGGCCAGCATGTTGACGAGGCCGTTGTTGGAATTGAGCATCTGGAAGGATTGGTACACGGGGATGCCGTGGTAGAGCAAGAACGAAGCCTTTTGGGATGTAGTTAGGTTTTTGTACTTGGGGAGGAAGCCATTGATGACGGTGTCCGTCGAGACAAACACTATTAGGCCTCCATCAATGTTGGTCTCGAAGGTCGTGTCGACTCTTGGTTTTGGCGCCAATCAGCCAGCCTGTTTTCTTGCTAAGAGAGACGGCGGTCAAGTCATTCTTAATGGTGAAAACCCATCTTCAAGAAGTCATGTGGGTTAACCTGGTAATAGCTACCCTTTTTCTAACTTTAATGTGGGTCAAGGAGGGGGTATTTTGAGATATGGGCCTTTGAGTGAATTTTACCAAGTAATGGCTGATGTAAATTTTTGAACACCTAGAAAAGAGTATCCAAAAATCACAAATTAAATTACTCGCAAGTGCACGAATCAACAATAGTATAGAGATATGCTAATATGAGGTCGAATCCACAATGACTGATAAAAATAACTTAATTAATTAAATCACACTAAACCCAATTAAACGAACGATTGATTGATTTGAGTGATGAATTTAAAAAAAATTAAATTGCAAGAATTAAAAGAAAGAAAAATAAAACACTCTACAAAGATAGAGTTTACAAGAAATCAAATTATGAAGATTTAAGGTTATGAATCCACCAATGACAATCCTATTTTCTTTTCTTAGAGCCAATTACTATCCAATTATGATACCAATGTTAAAGGTTGTTCTTTCTAAAGTATGGAGTAAGCCTATCAAGGTCATAAATCGTGTATCCTTATATGCAATTCTACCTTGTCAGGGTGTTAAAATTTACCATACAAGAACCCGTTAAGATTACACTACTACAAAAAGTGAAAAAGACGACCAGAAAACAACGACGGTCTAAGTGAAAACCGGCGTGGTTTTTAAAAAGACGACGGTTCTAGAAACACCGTCGTGTAATACCACCTTAGACAACTAAAAATTGGAGATTCAAATGGCTGTTCAAAAACAACGACGTACCTAATTAAACAACCGACGCCTATTTGAAACAGATTTCCGCAGAGTAAAATCAAAGCCAACAAAGAACGGCAGAAGTTATGAATCGACCGACGTAGAAAGTAAAGACGACATTTTCAATAAAAGCCGCCGTTTTTACTCATAAAATAACACGACGAGGTTTTCGTATAAGACGCCGTATAATTACAAACAAATCCACGGCTTTAAAATACAAAATATCGCCGAATTAAATTAATGTACAACGACGGAAAATATAAATATATCGACGTCATTCTCGTTTAACAAAATAATCTACGTCGGTAATTTTAAATCTACCTTAATATAAACGACGAGAAAAGCATTGACAATGTCTTCATCATATCTCCCAGCAACTACTGATTCGATTGCTCATGCTTTAGAGGCCATCTGAAGCCATTTCTATTCTTTATCGCATCCTTGAAACCCATCTTCTTCTTCTGAAGCTCTACGGATAAAGGAAGAGGCTATCACAAATCTGACGGATATTCTTAGTAAAGAAAATCAAGCAGAGGATCAGGCACATCTGATCTTCAGATTTCCCTGAGAAGCGAACTTTTCCTTCGACAGCGAGTGGAGGCCAGGCTTGCATCTCTTTTGATGGAAAGCAAGGAGTATTCATAAGCACTAAGTGTCCTATCAGGCTTGATCAAGGAAGTGAGAAGGCTAGTTGACAAGCTTCTTCTTGGCTCAATTTCTCTTTGAGAAAGACATCCAAATTATTGTCTTTGAGATGTGAGAGACAGTGTCTGTGAGAGAGGAAGAACTTGGAACCCTAAATTTTAACCGCGAAAATGAATGAAAGCGACAAATTTATAGAATAAATTTTTAAAACCAACGGCGGTCCGAACCAAAAACCGCCGTTTAAATTTTACAATCAACGTCGGTAAATTAATAAATCTACGTCGTCTTAGTCTTACTTAAGACGACTAAAAACGACGACATTAAAACAAAAACAGTCGTTGTTTTTATATTCTTTTTTTATTTAAATCTGTCATCCAAAAAAGAAACTTTACATATTCCTGAATATTAATTTCCTTCATTTTAAATTTCCTCCTGAAAAAAAACTCTATTTATAACGCACTGTAATTGAAAAATAAACTGAAAAGTCACGGGAAAAAAAATTCTATTCATAATTTAAAAATTAAAATACTAACAACGGTTATATTAAACCTGACGACGTTAAATTTACGATTCCACGTCTCAAAAACAAATATTGCGTCGTGTTAGTTAAAAACGACGTAGTTATATGTAACTGCCGTATTATTTTTTTGAAATGTTTTTATATGTAAGCAACTTTTCGTCTATTTGACTTACACATGCACTGTTTCCAAACCCGATTAAAAATTTCAATCTCCCAGAGAAAACTTTTCGTCTTTTTTCCTGTCAGAGCACTGTCAGAGTTTCTCATCGTCTTCCTCTCGTCTTCTTCGTCGTCTCTGAACTTAAACATTGATCATCTTCCTCTTGCTTTCATTGCACGCAAAAGGTAAGCTTTCATTTTCACTATTTTGGTTACTGTTTTGCATGCTCATACGTTTTTTGTTTGAAAAATCTTTTTACCTTTTTTCTCGCCAAAATCATTTTACTTCTTTCCAAGTTTGATAAAATATACAGACAAAGAGGGAAAGTTTCCAACTTTGAAGACAACTACCTCAACTAAATAAGACGACGGTAGTTCTTATTTACGTGGTTAAATATATAGACCACGACGGTTCGTCAGTCGTTCTAGCGTCGTCTGAAAATTGACAAAGTTGTTTTTAAAATAAAGTCTTTTTTTATTTGCTTGTTTAATTGCAGGTTTGATTTCTCTGAACAATGGTTTTTATTTTTCCCTTATTTGATAAAATATAAAGAAAAAGAAACTAGGGTTGGTATCTAATATAGACGACAGTCTGTCTTATGGTTTTACGTCGTGTGAATGTTAATACCACGACGGTTTATTACTATTTACGTCGTATGAAAATCAATACCACGATGTTATATAAATAATGGTTTTACCACGACGGTGTATTACTATTTACGTCGTGTGAACATAAATACCACGACGTTATATAAATAATGGTTTTAAACATTTATTACGCCTGAGATTATTTCATTGCGTCGTTTAAAATCATATCATACGTCGTATTTTATTAATAACCGTCGTTTGTGTTCTTAATCTTTTCCCGAAATATTTTCACTTGCAGTTTTGTCAGTTAAAATGGTTTCTCAACAACAAACTAAGGATTCTGGCTCCAAGAAGCTTGGAATGGTAGCTCCTCAAGACAACTCTTCGAAGGAGATGAAGTCTTCAAAGAAGATGAAGTTTGCTTCATCATCTGCTGAGACAGAACCAACCAGCCAGACAACAATCTCTGATGATTCAAAGACTGGTCGAGGTATGAGCACAACGCCTCGTGTTGTGAAGAGAAAGCTTCAGAAACTGAGGCCAATTGTTGAGTACAATAAAAGGGGGAAAGGTATTGGCCAAGTACATAGTGAAATGCAGTCGTACATTGGTGTCTTGGCACGCTCCAGAGTTCCCCTTGTGGACAAGAAATGGACCCAAATCCCCAAGGATGTTAAGGAGCAGATATGGGAAGCAGTTGACATGGCTTTTGTCGTAGGTCAAGGGGGCAAGAAATCTGTTTTAGCTTCAGCTGCCAAGAAATGGAAGGATTTCAAGTCTACAATAACTAGGCATTATATCCTTCCATACACCAATGACAAGGAGAAATTAAGCCATCCCCCGGAAACTTATAAATTCATAGAGAAAGCACAATGGGATGCCTTTGTAGCTTCAAGGCTTTTCAAAGATTTTGAGTCTGTGCATTCTCAACATGCACAGATTAGGGAGAAACTCGAGTACAATCATCGATTGTCTCAAAAAGGATATGCTGGATTGGAGGATGAATTGGAGGAAACCATGCCTGGGGTAGAAATTGATCGATCTACCTTATGGAATAGAGCTAGACAGGACAAACATGGTAACATCCCCGATCCAAAGGTGGCAGAAAAAGCAAAATTAATTGTAAGCCTACTCACTCTGTTTTAAATTTTTATTAAACTGTGAAAAATTCTTATTACGTCTTATGTTATATTTTTTTCGTCGTGTGAATGATATTACCACGTCGAAACTTTTTAAAACACGTCGTTAAAGGTCTAAATAGGAATCACTCTGTTTTCTGTAATTATAGCATAAGGCGTCGGTGGTTCATTTTCGCGTCGTGTGAATTATATTACCACGTCGAAACTTTTTAAATAACGTCGTTAAAGGTCTAAATAGGAATCACTATGTTTTCTGTAATTATAGCATAAGACGTCGGTGGTATAACTACCGCCGTGATAAGTTATAATAACGTCGGTTTATATGTTTTTGCGTCGTGTGAAATTTTATAATACGTCGTTTGTATATAAATAACCGTCGTGTGTTTTTTGTTCTTACTTTTTTATATATCTTTGTTTTAGGATGAATTGCAAAAACAAGTCTCGGAAGGCAAAGTCAGTGTATATGGCAGCAATGATGTGCTGACCATGGCTTTTGGCCCCGAGCATCCTGGCAGATTGAGAGGAGTAGGTGCTGGGATTTCCCCAAGGCAGTATTTCAATTTACCCAAACCACAGAGGGTTAGCTTTGACGACCGTTTGAAGGAGAGTTTAAGAGTTCTCCTTCAAGAAGAGACTAACAAGATGGAGGCTAAGGCAAAAGAAGAGGCCTTAAGGATGGAGGCTAGAACAAAA
>NC_047651.1:73937-76038 GCF_902201215.1 Prunus dulcis
AGACGGTGAACAGATTTTCATGATGCCTTACAATCCAGGTTAGTCTCCTTAGGATTTTGTTTTTATGATTTTCAATAAATGACAGCGTATAAACTAACCACGTCGGTGTTTTATTTTATTGAGTCGCTTGAAACTACTAACCACGTCGGTAGTTATTTATCGTCGTGATAAATATATAATGTCGTCGATTGCTACTTTATTTCGTCGTGTGAAATATTATAATACGTCGTTTTTTTAAATAACCGTCGTTTTTATATTAATTTTGTGCAGCCGTCATTGGATCTTGCTGATTGTAAGAGCAAAGAAGGAGACCGTCTATTTTCTGGATCCTCTGCCAGGTCATCGCGTGGTCGACGAAGAGGCGAAAAACATCGTGAACAGTGCTATAAAAATATATAATACCCACATAGCCCGAGCAGGACGTAAAAATGTAATTTGAAAAACTCTCTCAGGCACACCAAAGCAACCCAGCAGTGTCGAATGCGGGTATTACGTGATGCGCTTCATGAGGGACATCATCATGGATCCTTCCTTGGGGTTTGAGAATAAGGTAAGAAGAAATTACCTTCATACATTTCACGTCGTTTTTTGTATTATCAACGACGGTCATGTAAAATTACCGTCGTTGAATAGATATACTACGTCGGTTATGAAAAATATCGTCGTCTGTGATTGAATTTCTTTTTATTGATAAACCCTAATAGTCATTGTTTATGCAGTATGCCAAGGAAAACCAGGAAGCTTCATACCCCCAAGAAGCCATTGATGAAGTCCGGAATGAATGGGCAGAGTTTGTTTTCCAAATTATTAAACAGGGCAATTATTGAACACTTGATATTTATGTATAATGTACAAATTTTCTCTATAATATGTAATGTAAAAATTTGTTGAGGTTTTCTTAAATTAAAAAAAAAAAACAAACATACAAATTGCGTAACCGACGTGTAATACTTTTCCAACGACCTAATAAAGTCAAAAACCGTCGTATTTTGTTGTTTCGTTTTAAACAAATACGACGTAAAAGGATAGTTAGACGACGTTCTTTGAACAATTGAGTCGTTTATGGTTTACAACATCTTCAATTTCTTAAGGGTTCAGGGTAGTACTTTGTAACGACAGCGGTTAAGTCGTGGAATATATATTTTACGTCGTATAGTTAAATAGTCATTCTCATTTTAACGACGCCATCATTTTAACGACTTAGTAGTCTATTACAATTTACAACGCCTACAATTTATTAACACCGACGTGTTTGTTGTTGTGATAAGAATATTTTATTATTTTTATATCAAAATATTCAAAATAAATTTAAAATAAATCAGAAAATGAAAAGTCAACTCCTATGAAGTCATTGATATATTTTCTCCACATAAACCTTGAAAAATTCATTTTGAATAACAAAAATTTAAAATGACCATCCAAAAAAAAATTGTTTTGATGAGTCATAAAACACTTCTAGTTTTATGGTTTAGGGTTTAGAGTCTAGGGTTTAGAGATTAGGGTTGTTATTTATTGGGGTTTATTTTTAAAGTATAATTTTGGGTAGTCTAGGGTATATGTTAGACTTTAAAACCATAAACCTTTATAAACTTAATTTTTTAAATTGTATAATTTAGTTTTAAGGGTTTAGGATATTAATTTTAACGACGGTGATTTGGTCGTGGAATACATATTTAACGTCGTTCAATAGAAAATATCCCGACATGGTTTCTACTTTAAATGACCTCATTTTAATATGTTAGTCGTCTATTATAATTTACAACGCCTTCAATTTCTTAACACCGATCCCGGTTTGTTGTTGTGATAAGAATATTTTATTATTTTTATATCAAAATATTCAAAATAAATTTAAAATAAATCAGAAAAAATGCAAAGTCAACTTCTATGAAATCATTGATATATTTTATTCCTTAAACCTTGAAAATTGATTTTGAATAACAAAAGTTTAAAAAGTCATTCCAAAACAAAATTTTTTGATGAGTCATAAAAATCACTTGAGTTTTATGGTTTAGGGTTAGTCTAGGGTTTAGAGATTAGGGTTGTTATTTATTGGGGTTTATTTTTAAAGTATAATTTTTGGGTAGTCTAGGGTATATGTTAG
>NC_047651.1:76279-79846 GCF_902201215.1 Prunus dulcis
TCAGTCGTCGTTATATAAAAATATTCAATAAAAATTAATCCGAAAAATGAAGCTTCAAAATGATTGGCCTTACGTTCTTAATCCGAAAAATGAAGTTTCCGTCGTGGAATATTAAATTTACGTCGGTCCTTGTAGAACTTTCGCTTTGGTTTTTCTTTAAAGCGCGCGCTTTCTAAAAATTTTCGCGCGACCTAAATTTTTTAGATTTGGCTCTTATTCTTATACTTCGAACCCTGAAAACTAAAATTTTCAGATTTCGCGCGACATAACATTTCGCTCTCTCACTTCTGCTTTAATTAAAAGTTGCACTCTCCAGGCTCCGTCGAATCTGTGAGCTCGTCCAACCTGTAAGTACAAACCCTAACTTCCCCTTGTAAATTCATTGAATGATATTAGGTTGTATGTTTTGCGATCAGTTAATAATGTGCTTATAGGTATGGGTTCATGGATTTTCTGTTTAATGGGTTCATGGATTACATTATCTGTTATGTTGAATTTGGAATGGATTTAATTTTGTCGGATCTTTTAATCACCCTATGTTATGTTAAATTGGGAATGGATTTATTGTTTTCATGCTTGGTTTCATGTATATGTTGGTTTCTTGCTTGGTTTCATGTATATGTTGGTTTCTTGCTTGGTTTCATATATATGTTGTGTTCTTAATGGGTTTTGTGTTCTTGAATATAAACTGAGACACGACGAATTTTAAGGCATACGACGAAGATTACACGACGGTTTTTTTAAACTACCGTCGTTGTATTACTTATACACGACGGTTTTTTCATAAACCGTCGTTTGTATTACTTATAATAGACGACGACTGTTGAAAATCCGTCGTCTATATATGCCAAATACGTCTGTTTTTGTTTAAAACCCGTCGCCTCTGTTGTGTATTACTTGCTATTAGATCTTTGTATAATCTGCTATAGTGATGGTCATTGCCTGTATTTTCACTTTATTATAGATAATAGGTTATAGTGTCGAAGATGGATAAGTCATGGATGCACTCGGATAGAAGATCTAAGGCATATGAATTTGGGGTGGAAGCATTTTTGAACTTTGCTGTAGAAAATCTTCTAACTACAACACATATCCGTTGTCCATGTGTTAAATGTGTTAATTTGAAGTTGTTTGGGGTTGGAATTATAAGGGATCACTTATACTTTAATGGAATTGACCAAAGCTATAAGAATTGGACATTTCACGGAGAACCTTGGGAAGCAACTACTAATGCTAGTAGAAATGTTGAAGAAGATGATGGCCATAGTAGGTACAGTTTTGTGTCTCAAGAAATTGATATGGATGATAATGATTTTGGTGATTTTGGTGATTTTGGTTCCGATCCGTATGAGTTTGCCAATGTGATTGGGGATGGAGATCAACCAGTGTACCCTGGTTGTAGAAAGTACACGAAGTTATCGGCATTAGTGAAGTTGTATAATTTGAAGGCAAAACATGGGATGAGTGATGTCTGTTTTACATAATTATTGATACTTCAAGGCGATTTGCTTCCAGAAGGAAATACAATACCAACCTCTATGTATGAGGCTAAAAAGACTTTGTGTGCATTGGGGCTGAGTTATGAGAAAATGCACGAATGCCCCAATGATTGCATCTTGTATAGGAAGGAGTATGAGGATTCAACTAATTGTCCTACTTGTGGTATCTCAAGGTGGAAGCAAGGCAAAGATTCAATCTTGAAAGAGGGTGTGCCAGCGAAGGTGGTGTGGTATTTTCCTCCAATTCAAGGTTTAAAAGGATGTTTCAATCACATGAGACAGCTAAGAGTTTGACTTGGCATGCTGCTAGAAAATCAATTGACGGTCAGATGTCTCATCCGGCAGATTCCCCGTCTTTGAAACTTCTTGATGATAAATGGCCTGAGTTTGGTAATGAGCCGAGAAACTTGAGATTGGCTCTTTCATCTGATGGATTCAATCCCCACAGTTCTCTAAGTAGTAGATATAGTTGTTGGCCGGTTATCTTAGTTACATATAATCTCCCTCCATGGTTGTGCATGAAACGAAAGTTCATGATGTTAACCTTATTGATTTCCGGTCCTAAACAACCCGGAAATGATATAGGCGTCTACTTGGAGCCTTTGATTGATGATTTAAAATCTTTGTGGGTTGGGATTAGAGGAGTGTATGATGCACATAATGGAGAATACTTTACACTCAGAGCTGCATTAATGTGGACAATTAATGATTTCCCCGCCTATGGAAACTTATCTGGTTTTGTTGTTAAAGGATATAAAGCTTGTCCAATATGCGGCGATGATACACCTAGTCACAGGTTGAAAAATGGCCACAAAATTTGTTACATTGGGCATAGAAAATGGTTACCAATCAATCATCCATATAGGAGGCAGCGTGCAGCTTTTAATGGGAAACCTGAATATGGCATACCTCCCGAGCCATTAACCGGAGAAAAAGTGCTGCATATGGTTGAAAATGGTGACAGAGTTTGTTGGAAGAAGAAATCAATATTCTTTGATCTCGAGTATTGGAAATACCTTTCTGTGAGGCATGCCCTAGATGTTATGCACATTGAGAAGAATGTTTGCGATAGTATCATTGGTACATTGCTGGAGATCCCTGGAAAAAATAAAGATGGGATTGCTGCTCGATTAGATTTATTGAACATGGGGTCAAAACTGATTTGCAACCCAAGTATGGAGAAAGACGTACTCGTTTGCCTCCTGGGCCTTGGAATTTGTCAAGAGCAGAGAAGAGAGAGGTTTGCAATTCTTTCTATGGTATGAAGTCCCTGAAGGTTATTCTTCAAATATTAAAAATCTTGTATCTTTACAAGATTCAAGACTTCTTGGCCTTAAATCACATGATTGTCATACCTTAATGCAACAATTGCTCCCTGTGGCAATTCGTTCTGTTTTGGAGAAACCTGCAAGGTATGCAATAACTCGTTTGTGCTTCTTCTTCAATGCTATATGTGCAAAGACTGTTGATGTTTCCAAGCTAGATAAGTTGGAAGAAGATGTAGTAGTTACTCTGTGTTTGCTTGAAAGTACTTTCCCCCTTCATTCTTTGATATCATGGT
Organism: Prunus dulcis; assembly: GCF_902201215.1. Taxonomy (NCBI): domain Eukaryota; kingdom Viridiplantae; phylum Streptophyta; class Magnoliopsida; order Rosales; family Rosaceae; genus Prunus; species Prunus dulcis. The sequence goes on from NC_047651.1 coordinate 79,340, forward strand.
TCATCTAGTAGTACATCTTGTCAGAGAAGTTCGTCTATGTGGGCCAGTATATTTTAGGTGGATGTATCCGTTTGAAAGATATATGAAAGTGCTGAAGGGGTATGTTGAGAATCGTACTCGTCCCGAAGGTTGCATTGCTGAGCGGTATATAGCTGAAGAAGCGGTAGAGTTTTGTACTCAGCATTTATCTGATGTTAATACAGTTGGAGTGCCTTCAAGCCAAAAGATGGGAGTTTCAAAGCCATTATCAGGTTGCGCAGTGAGCGTAGTTGATCAGGACCTGTTGAATCAAGCACATCTATATGTCTTGGAGAATACAGAGGAAGTCCTACCTTATATAGAGTACGTATGAGTTTTATTCTTCAAGTTTCCATTTTAAATTATTTCTTATGTTTATCTTATATATTTGGGACCGTAATGCTTGAATTTTTCGTGTCATGTAGGCAACATATGATCCACATCAAGGCTGCTTATCCAAAATTTAGAAAGAGAACAAAGTGGCTGCAG
>NC_047651.1:80020-125704 GCF_902201215.1 Prunus dulcis
GGCTAGCAGCTGGTCCAAACATGGCAGTGCCATTATATAGGAACTATCTTATTAAAGGTATTAAATTCAATATCAAGGCACAAGATGATGTGCGGACAACTCAAAATAGTGGAGTTTATTTACTTGCACAAACCATGCAAGTTGCTAGTGCCAAGGATAAAAACCCAATTCTCTCAAATATGGGTTTCTATGGTGTCATTCAAGAAATTTGGGACCTTGACTACCAAAAGTTTACAATCCCAGTCTTTAGGTGTGATTGGATAGATAGTTCTGGTCTTGTAGTCGACGAACTTGGATTTACCCTTGTAGATTTGAGTAAAATTGGACATAGGAATGACCAATTTGTTTTGGCTTCTCAAGTCAAACAAATATTTTTTTGTTGACGACCCGATGCATCGTGGTTGGTCGGTAGTTTTATCAATGCCTAATAGAGAATATAATGATGTTATTGGTGATGAAGTCTTAGGTGATGTGATAATTGAGTGTGAGCCATTTACTAGAGGGATGCCAAATGTTGACACATTTGATGAACTGGTGGGTGAGTTAGGTGGTCAAAATATTCGAGATGGGTGTGAAGATATATGGATTGAATGATGCTTATGTAATTGGCAGTGTATGACATTCATTTTATAATATATTGTAATGTGATTTCTTCACTTTCATTATACAGGTTTTGGCCACAAAACAATCAGTGCAAAAAATACTGGATCCAGATTACATCATTAGATTCCGCATAAAAAACCTCTGTTCAAATAAAACACGACGTTATGTTTGACCATTTATTCAGCATATTTACCGACGTCTTAAAGCAACGTAACAATGAAGAACCACGACGCTATTGTGAAGCAATTATCCAGGATATCACGTCGGGGAAGGATTAAGAACCGCCATGTAATCCAAAATAACACGACTCCAATCCCATAATACCGACGTCTAAAAAATGAGATAAATTATCTGAACATTAATTTGGAACCGACGTGGTTTAATAAATGCGTCGTAAATAATGACGTTGTTTAGAAGTTCAACGTCGTCTACATTAATAAGTACGTCGTGAGTAATGAATACATATAAATACAACGTCGACTATATAAATTCCACCGACGTTGTTTCGCATTTCAACGTCAACTACATAAATACATACGTCGTAAATAATGACACTGACAACTATATCCACGTCATCTTTTTTAGAAAAATCGAAGTGGAAAACTTATTTCACGACGGTCTTTTGTAAATAAGAGACGTAGTATTTTTCATTAACGTCGTCTTCTCATGTATTTAAAGATGTCATATTTTTTCTTGTCGTGAAAATTATATTTAACGGCGTATTGTTTTAGTTATCGTCGTTGTATGTCTATATTGCGGCCTTGTTCTTCTAATATGTGTCATATTTTTCCTTTTTAACGACGGTGATTTGTTTTTGTTGGTCGTCTATTCTCATCCTCGACTATTTTTTAAAACTTATGAAGACTAAACACGTCTGTTTTTATTTTTTTTCGACGTTGTTTTATTTAACAACGTCTAATATTTATCGTCGTTGTTTGTTTCTGAAAATAGGACGTAAAAATTTTGTAATACGACTCTCATATATTCGTAACCGACGTTGTTTGTTATTTCAACGTCTAGTCTATAAATACATACGTCGTAAATAATGACACTGACAACTATTTCCACGTCATCTTTTATAGAAAAATCGAAGTGGAAAATGTATTATACGACGGCTGTTTTTATATAGTCGACGTAGTAGGAATCAATAACGTCGTCTTCTAATGTTCTTAAAGGCGTCATTTTTTTGTTGTCGTGAAAATTATATTTAACGGCGTCTTCTTTTAAGTTTCGTCGTTGTATGTCTATCTTGCGGCCTTGTTCTGTTAATATGTGTCATATTTTTCCTTTTTAACGACGGTTTTTTTAGATAGTTGGTCGTCTATTCTCATCCCCGACTTCTTTTTTCGTTCTTTTTGCAGTACAAAGACGTCGTTTTGTGTTTGTTGATGACGTTGTATATTTTAACAACGACGGTGATTTAGCGTCGTGGTTTATGATGGAAAAGATGACGGTGGATTCCACGACCACTGAAAATCTTAATACACGACGGTGATTTACCGTCTTCTTTTTGCTTTTTTGTAGTAGTGTTAGAAGAATTCAATCAACCAAGTAGGACTAGTGGATGGCATTTTTGTCCTAACTATCTACTCTTCTTAATCTTAGTTCCAATAAACCTAGTGGATGGTGTTTCTTTTCTAGATTTATCCAATTATCTAGATGCAAAGTTCCTAGTGGTGATCAAATAATAGGACTTCAAACCTCAAATAAAATTTACACAAAGATTAAGAATTTAACACAACATATAATTGAATAGAAATCAACTAAATACTTCGCAAATAATCATGTCACGGCTTCATCATAAACCTTAGAAAGAAATTTAGTTACATAGTTATAAAAATGAGAAAAGACATAAAATAAAATAATAAAATCCAGAACATGGTGGCATGCCCAAAACTTTATTCTTCCCTTTAATCTCCACCCTCTTTTTTAGAGACCTAGGGCAACCTTATATAGTGCAAATAAACAAACCCCTAATCTCAAAAGGTATGGAAAAACTCTCCTAAAACAAAATCAAAACAATAAACAATTAAGGAAACAAACTAGGAAAGAATCCTTACACGTCAGCTGACTTGCACGAAATCTTTGGCGTTCCACTTCCTAGAAAAATCTAGAAAAATATGAGAAACGTAGCTTTATCTCTAAGATTTCCAAATATATATTATATGTCATTTAGAAAAATCGGGAAGGTCTTCAAATGTTCAATCTCCCATAGCAGCATAGTTCTGACGGGATTGCAACTTAGGCTATGTTGACTTGCAATTCTTAAACAATTGGCTACATAGAAAATTATGAAAATTTGATATAATTATCTTCAATGTCTTAGCTTTCTTCTCCAATTAGCCTTACACTAAACTCCTCCGAAAAGTTGATTTTCCTTCAAAAACCTTCTATGAGTGTAGAAAAGCTGAAAATACGGAAAGTAAAGTAATAAGGCTCTTTTTAATCAACTTTCCCTACAAAAATCAAAAATAAAAGGTATAAAAATGTAAGAAATAAGGCACTTATCAATGGCCCAAATATAAAAACAAAAGCTCTTTTTGTTGGTTTTGAAAAAATGAAACTAGGCTTGGGTCTAATGTAATTTTAATATTTAAAAAATAAACCAACTTAGGTCCATTTTCCAAATATGGTACAAACATTGCCCCCTAGTTTCAATGTGCTTGAGTAAAGCTCATTGAAACTAACTCCTTCACGTCCTTAAGACATCAAAGCATACCTAAAAAGGTATTTTTTTTGAAAGTAACACACCAAACTGACAAAAAGCAACTAACATGCCCATGTCTAGCATTAATTTCGGACGATTGACCAAAACTCTCCAACTTCTTCTTTTTTCGAACTTCATTTTTTATTTCTAGAAAAACCATCACGAAACTTTCTTTCGAAAAACCTAATCTTGTTGCAATTTTTATTTTCGAGTTTCTCTAAAAAAATTCTGAAAAATGGCTCCAAAGAAATCGAAAGCTCTGATGGATTCTGCCGCCATTCCAGACTGGATTTTGGGACAAGGTGTTGAAGAAAACGCCAAGGTATTGCAGGCGGCATTAGAACAAGAGTAAGCAAGCAGCTTGGCAAGGTTCTATTCCCATTTTCCCTTAAATTTGAGAAATCAATCCTCCCAGGACTCCTTTTTTGGGTCCAAGCTATCATCATGCCAAGCCGGAAAGCTACAGGTTTTGGACACGCAACTGGTCAGAGCCCCATTTCCTTACGGTTTAGAGGATATAGGGCAACAAACCTAGATAGATTGGGTCCGAACCCAAAGGTGGCCCTCTCTAAAGATTATCTGCCCTGTAATAGATGGATAGATGAACTGATGCCCAGATATCAGGGCAGATGGATACAAAATGTGATATGCTATGCCACCATGCTATCGAGGCATCAAATTGAGTTGAATGCGCCTCTACTGAGTGCTGCCTTGTGCTATTAGGACAACACTTCTAATACCTTTGCCTTCGGGCTAAGCCCAATGACCCCTACCATTCTAGACATGGCTACCCTTTTCGACTTTAGGCCTTGTGGAATGAGCGTGGACATCTTGGAGGATTATGAGTCTAAGAACCGTAAGGTTGCGACTTTGATGAAGGCCACAAGGATGGAGATTATGTGCTTGAGAACATATTCCGAATATGTGATGACATATCAAGGGATAGTTGGTGAGGATCAAGAACACATGATGTTCCTGCTCCTTTGGCTGAATAAGTTCATCATCCCTAACGCTGCAGAGGAAGTGAAGCTGGAATACATGCACTTGGCAGAAGCTTTGGATAATGAAGTGGATGTGGCTACAAGGCCATTTATGCTGGCCTTTCTCTATCACTGCCTCCACCAGATCACCATTAATCTACTGGACCTCAACGTCTGTGGTTCGGTTTAGATGGCATAGATATGGCTAGAATGGTATTTCCCTGAGCTTGGGAATGAAGCGCTGAACTTTCTTGAAGATTATATTCCAGCCACAGCGTTGGCCATTAGCCTGAAGAGGCTTGAAAGCACTAAGGAGTGCTTCATCTTCTTCAGAGACGGCAAGCAAACGGAGGAGAGAATCTGGCTGCACTCACTAGCCTGCGATCATCCCTGGTTCGAGGATATAGGAATCCACCAAGCTTCTACTCATTGGAAAGACCTTACCATAACAAGAGTCGTCGTCTATGCTCAGAGGGGTGTATCTTGCCTGACCAGCAAAGACTTTTTCTTTGGCGAGATACATACTGATAAGAAATGTCATTATGGGGTGGGAGCATGTAATCCCCAATTCGTCAGCAAACAATTTGGGATGGTCTAGGCGATTCCAGAACTAAGGTATAGTTCTATTAACAAAGGGAGTTCTTGGAGGAAGATGGATATACCTCCCAAGGAAGTCGGGACTGTAAGGTCAGCCTGGAGGGCCAGAAGCAAGAGCGTAAAGGTGCCTCCCCATAAGCCAACTCCATTCTACACTTTAGCCTTCCATGATTCTAGAAAAATAGGTTATACTTGTAGCTTCCAGAATTTGCTAAGTTCTCAACTCTACAACCTTCAAGGATTGCCCTTTTTCCCGACTAATGATAGAGTAAGAGGAGGCATCCATGCTGAGGAGGCTGAAGCACCTTAGAGGCTGGAAGTGATAGGTAATTTCTCACCCTTCAATCAATAGTTCTGGACAAGCCTGGTAGCCATGATGAGGATGGTAAGGATCCTATCAGAATTTTGATATGTTCCCTGTTGAATTATGTTGATTTTGTAATTTTGTCAGCAAATGGAGAGACTTCTCCAACTTCTTATGGAGATTCATCAGATGAAGATGAGGAAGTAGGGAGAGTAACAATAGCTGCATCTTCTTCCTCTCAGCCTTTCAAAGGAAACATAAGGCTTATACTGCTCATGCTTTAGGGATTGAGCCTGAATCGACTCTTGCAGAAGGTAAGAGCTTATTTTCGAGCCTACTCAAAAAAACTCTATGGGAAGCTCTATGCGAACTAACGTGTATATTCATGTTGTGTTTTCAGAAAAACGTGAAAAGATGACAAGGGTGGTTTCACCTTCTGGAGAGGAAAGGGAGCTTGAAACGCTTGTTGTTCCAGTAGCTCAGGTAAACTTTTAGACCTTAGACTAGGTCTTCAGTTGTTATTCTTTGTTTTTCTTTTCCATGCCCTTTCTTTATAACTAACATTGAATGTTTATCTTTTGCAGAGGCAAGGGAAAGAGACGGCTCTAGAGCCTTCCATCACTGGTAAAAAAAATCTCGATTTATAGTGTCGAGTGAATTTGGTGAAAGTGGAAGATGAAGAAGTTCTCACAACATCATAGCAACAATCGAGCCTGAATGTGGATGTAATGGGTGATGCCCCTGGGAAAAAAGCTTCTGAAACTCCAGGACACAGTGGCCCTAGTACCTCAACTCCAAAATCCTCAAGTTCTGCTAATTTTACCCGTGCAGAAGGAAAGAAGATTCTTTAGGATATGAGAAGGTCTGATGAAGTCCTTGGTCCTGTGGTGGATAGGCTAAGGGAGTTGTGGAATTTATTCAGATCTCCAGATTTCAACCCGGTTCAAGACTCTGATAAACTCTCTAAGGTGCAGCCCCTGCTCGTTCAAATTGCACAAGGAAAACCTCACTTGGCCCCAACGTGCCACTCTCTGAATTATTGGTTGGGCAAAATGTTGAAACAAATATTCATGGTAATATGGCCTCATTTCAACACTTAGGTCGGGGGTTTGAATCCCCTAAAGTGCATATTTTTCAGAATTTCGCTAACACCCAAAATGGTCGGTTCGATAAACTGTCAGTTTGAGAAAATATGCAAGCCCTAGAGGACACAACCCAACCCCAATTCCATATCCAACCCTGAGGAGAGAGAGCTAGCCATGCACATATATCCAACATGTAGACAACTATGAACTGATGGCCCTCTGAAGTAATCTCGGCCACCATACCTATTATTCATCCACATTAACCATATGAAATATCTAGTAAGTGAACAAATTTCTTCTCTCTTAAAACCAAGGCAACTTTTATTTGTTTTGAATACATGCATGGCGGCCAAGAGAAAAGTGCCAAGCTGAGAAGAATACTTTTTGCATTAACTCTCAGCCACAATACTGCTTCAAAGTTTTCTTAGAGCATTTCCAACAACAACTTCAACAACTTTGGAATGCTAAAATAGGTGAGCCATATTATCAAAACTCTCTCTAACAACCTTGTCAAACTCTTTCATCAAAGGTGCAACCTATTTCTCTCTCTTCAGACTTTAGCTTTTCAAAACATTTAATTTTACTTTGGAAAAACAAAATCTACCTTGAAAATATTAAAAGAGTGCTGCCAAACGAACCCTAAAATTAACTGAGTACACCATATTACCAAACTATTTAATGAATTACTAAATTACCCTAATATAAAATTACTAAAAAGGTTATATTGAATTATGAATCAAATATAATTTTAACACCTTACTCAGTGTATTCAGAGTTTAGGAAACATTATTAGAAATTCATGCCTAACTTCCGACCCCATAAAAGGGTTATGCCTACTAAGGAAAGAAAAGTACCCTCAACGTCTGTGCCAAATTCTTCAGAGAATATTAACTGTACATTTCTTATATACTGCATTGACCATAAGGATTTGAAAATAAGGTTGGAGAAGCGAAGAACCGATAGGTTTTCCACAAGCCCCTTGCCTAGATAGTGGTATGTCTTGTTAACAAAAAAAAGAACCTTATTATTAGATTATGGTCCATATTCATTGCATGACCAAAACCAACCGGGTTCAAAAAAAATCTACCTGAATATGTTTGGGCCAAAAGAAATCCACGCGCAAGCCCATCTTCGCAAAGAAAGGCCCACAAAACTAAAAGAACAAAGGACTGGGCTTGATCCATGTCTTTTACGAAAATGGCAGAGTTGTAAAAACGTCAAAATTAAATGGCAATCGACCACTAAAGCAGATCAATAAAGAAATTGGAAGAAGAATTGGATTGGGCCCAGCTTCTAAATGCTCACCATTGATCTCAAAACCCAGAGTACAAAGTCAGCAGATGTTTTTGGAAAGCCTATTCTCAGAACCCACGTGACTACTTGACTTTGAAAAGTCAACAATTTCAACTATCACAAGAAAGTAGATTGGGAATTAATGAAAGCAAGTCATCAGCAGAAAGACTTCTTTGAAACTCTGCGACTAAAAGATCAGAATCTTTTTGTATATAATTCGGCATCAGAGCAGGTGATCTTTTCAAGAGATAAGCAAACTACAATCTCAAGAGATAAGTGGGGAGCAAGGGAGTTGTTCAAACAAGAAAAGCAAACTGACCATCACGTCAGATTGTGTTCTTTCTCTTTACCAAGAACAAACAGAGAACAAAGAAGAGTTGGTCTTTCCTTGAGAAAAGCAAGGAAAAGACATCCGTGGAAATTGATTATTGATGGTTCTTCTCTGCCAGAACAAGATAACTTCCTTTTTTCTTTGCATTTACAATAAAAGATCTTTCTCTTGAAAAATTTTGCAGCCCATTAGTAAAATATTAGAAGCCCCACTCCAGCATTTTTCTATAAATATGAGAGGAGGTGAACAGATCGAGGACAGCCAAAAAATCAATCAAGAGCAAAAACTCAAAATGATCACTTGATCTTTAAAAAAAAAAAAAAAAAACCTTCAAAACATTGAAGTAACCAAAAGCTCATTGAGCCACAAGAAAAAGCTAGCTACAATCCAGAATCCCCAACTTCAGTTCAGACTTAGAGAAATAACTCATTCAAAGCGAGATCTCTCTCGTTACAAATTTGGTTCAGCAAAAGCCAAACCAAGCAGAGTTCGGGTTTTACAAATATGAAAACCTTAAAAAAACTTATGGAGAGCCCCGATCAAGCAGAACAGGTACTACAGTGCAGTTCCAGCTTAGTAATCATTAAGTCCAGCCACTTCTGCCTTATCCAGATTGAGGAAGTTCCAATTCTGCCCGTTCAAAAAGCCTTACAGGGCTTGAAATAGATTAAAGCTCTACCAAACTCGAACGTTGGTATCAATTTACAACTGAAACTTGACAATTGAAGATGTTGATAATCCAGTCCAGCACAGGCATACCCAGTTCAGCAAGGATCAGAAGCATCTATCCAGGCAAAAATGGAAGTCCAGCCCCCTTTTTCTCTTTTTTTTAGTTGGGTTTCCCTTTTGAGCTTTGTAAAAGGTAGTTCTACCTAAAAATAGTCCACTTTCTTATCATTTATTCTGGCCAGAACTACCAGTTTTATACTTTGAAAAATTGTGAAGTCCTCACTAGTCTGAGGCAAGAAAAGAACTTACTTGGGATATATTCCTTACCCAAATTCACAAATCGCTTGTTTAGAAATCAGTAACTTGGGCCGCAAGTTATTTATTTTTAAGAAGTCTGTTAGGATTTTCATTGCTAGCAGTGGCACGCTCGCACACAAAAGAAAGTTGACTTGTTGACCAGTCCATGGTTTTCGAGACAATAGGGAACTTTACCCTATCATCACAGGAACAAATATAAAACGGGTGAACAGAATATTTGATCCTTTTCTAGGTATTGCTTGAGGGCCTTGGTCAGAGCCGTAGAGGATTTTAAATCTCGACCAAAGGATTTCTCAACAATAAACCTGGTCCAACCGTTACCAGATGAGGGTGATGAGTTAGCCAAATGCCAAAAAGAATGGGTTTGGTGTTATGTGATAGAGTGTATTAGAGTGTACGAAAAAAAATTTAGGTAGTTAATTAGGGTTTACTTAGTTAATTTTACATTTTAATTTAAATATTATGGTGTACTTAGATCATAGGGTGTACTCAATTAATTGTAGGGTTCGTTTAGCAACACTCTATTAAAAACATGCACCTTTTCTTTTATGAGATGGACGATAATATACTAAACTCACATACACTATACGGATGCTAGGACTCGAACTCGTGACCTTTTTATGGGAGAGCAATTGCTCCAAACCACTACATTAGTGAGTCCCTTGCATTGAGGCATAAATTATTAAAATAAAGAAACCTTTTCAAATTGCCACATAGGCAACAAACTTTAATTTGCTACTAGAGATACTCATTTCTCAACAGAAAGTCAAAAAACCAAATTGGACTGGTTCCAATGCCGGTTTTACACCTAAAAAAATCATCTAGCCCTACAAGCCTTATCCCAATCGAGTTTAGTTTAGTTTAGTATTTTTTTAAATAATCCAATTGTATAGGCTTTATTTTCAAAGCTTAGGTGAAGAGCCCAAATGCAAGCCCATCTCTTTTTTCATTTCCCTTTTCTTTTTCCTTATTCTCTCTCTCTCTCTCTTAAACTCACGCACACAGGGGTTCAAACCCCTGCCTTCCAAGTTCTGGAGTCACTTAACCACCATGCAAATCATCACCTTGTGATTATTACCTTTGGAGTCTCATATTTAAAACTCTAGCAAGCTGTTTCTCAAAATAGAAATTAACATAATTACTTATTGTTCTATATTGTTGATCAATTACTTAATTACTTAATATCATTTATTTATTTCCTATTTAATCCATTTAATGTTATTGGTTATTTTATTATTCATTATAAGTACTTACATTACTCAATTCCCCTTCAAATTGTTATTTAATTACTGAAATCTCTATAATCATTTTTTTAAATTTCCTATTTAATTCTTCCTTGGATAACTTTATTTATGTTCTTAGTTAATTTTCAATCTTCACTATATTTTTTATGGAGCTTCACTAATATACCCAAAATAGAGGCTGAAATTATAAATAAATAAACCCCTACATGGAATGCACTTTAGATTCATACCCAAAATCCATTTACTACATAAGATATTGGTGTTGAAGTTCTTATAAATTATGTGACTGCCACTGATCAACTTAAAAGAAGCCCAAAAGAAAAAAAAACTAGCCAATTTTATAAATTAAAAAAAAAAATCCCAAACAATTCATTACAAACAAAACATCTCGAAAACCGTAGCTTCATTAACGTGTCATGTTGATTAATGATTGTAATATTTCACACCTTTACTGTCATGTTGATTAATGGCTGTAATGTTCTAGTCTAGGATAATAACACTGCTAGTTTCCTATGACATCCTATTTCTAATGCATGTCTACCCCTGTAATGTTCCAATCTAGGGTAATAACACTGCTAGTTTTCTATGACATCCTGTTTCTAATGCATGTCTACCTTATGATAATAACACTGCTAGTTTCCTATGACATCGTAATAATAATGCATGTCTACCCCTGTAATGTTCCAGTTTATGATAATAACACTGCTAGTTTCCTATGACATCGTAATAATAATGCATGTCTACCCCTGTAATGTTCCAGTTTATGATAATAACACTGCTAGTTTCCTATGACATCGTAATAATAATGCATGTCTACCCCTGTAATGTTCCAGTTTATGATAATAACACTGCTAGTTTCCTATGACATCGTAATAATAATGCATGTCTACCCCTGTAATGTTCCAGTTTAGGGTAATAATACTGCTAGTTTTCTATGACATCAAGTTTCTAATGCATGTCTGCCCCTGTAATGTTCCAGTCTATGATAATAACACTGCTAGTTTTCTATGACATCCTATTTCTAATGCATGCCTACCCCTGTAATGTGTTTACTGTCATGTTGATTAATGTCTATCATGTTGCTATTAATAATGCATGTCTACCAAAGAAAGGATGAATAAAGAACAAACCAGGCCAACTCAAAACAAGCCAAGCCCAGATTTTTTTTTAAAAACCCAAACAATTTATTTAAAATAAAAAATTCACGAAAACCAAGCAGAGGCTCTTCAAAGTACATTGTCAATACTATGTCAGATGTACATTGTTAATAATATGTCATTGAACTATCTTGTTAATACTACTATGTCATAGAAGTACATTGTTAATACTCTGTCATAGAAGTACATTGCTAAACAAAAATGAGATCCAAAACTGAAATAGTAACAAAAGATAAATCGATCATCAAAGCTTAAAATATATTCCAAAAATCAACTAGAAACACATAATTGAAGCAAATAAGCCTTTTGAAAATCTTAAAATTGAACATGAAGGTTCGATTTGTGGGTTAGGCCAAAACCAACCCATTTGGCATGTGCATGGTTTCATGTAGGCCCACCAAACCAGGTCGTGTGTGGAACCCACCACACCCTTAGGCAATTGTTTCCCTCTCCTCCAATTGTAATGTAACAATTGATCGAGATTGGTTCTCGCGCTTCAGAGCCTGCGAGAGGCTTTTTTTAAAAAACTTTAAATTTATTTTAGAATTAAAAAGATAATGGGTAGTGTTTCATAAAAATAGGATCTATTATCTGATTTTTCTTTTAATTCTAATTTTTTTAATATGAAAAAGTGTGAACTTACCATATTATCCTCATTTAATTAATGATTTCAATTCTTAATATTTGCATTAACCAAGGGCATTTTTTGGTATTTTGAATGTTTTGTCATTCTCTGTGTTTTTTACTTTATATATATATATATATAGATATAATTGGTCTCGTGTTTGATTTATTTATTTATTATTATTACAAGCAATATTGGAAAAATGATTATTTGAACACTGGACTTCATGTTGTCCCAAAAAAAAAAAAATAGAGAACTTCATGTGCATGGATAAACTACTCTTAACTAGTTGAACTACAAGTTCCTTGTAGTTTTGAAAATCTTAAAACCGAACATGGCAGTTCAGTTTTTGGGCTAGGCCAAAAACCAACCCATCTAGCATGTGCATGGTTTCACGTGGGCCCATCAAACCAGGTTGTGTGTGGAACCCACCACACCCTTAGGCAATTGTTTCCCTCTCCTCTAATTGTAATGTAACAATTGGCCAAGATTGATTCCTCTTAGAATTATTTTAATGTATACTAACCTCTCCGTAAGCGCTTCCACGCATGTGAAAGGCTTTTAAAAAAAAAAAAAATTTAATTTATTTTAGAATTAAAAAAGATAATGGGTAGTGTTCCATAAAAATAGGATATATTATCTGATTTTTCTTTTAATTTTAATTTTTTTAATATGAAAAGGTGTGAACTTACCATATTATCCTTATTTAATTAATAATTTCAATTCTTAATGTTTGCATTAACCAATGGCATTTCTGGTATTTTGAATGTTTTACCATTTTTTACTTTTTGCTTTATATATACTAGCCTCTCTGCACGCGCTTCCGCGCCTGCAAGAGGCTTTTTTTTAAAAAAAATTAAATTTATTTTAGAATTAAAAAAGATAATGGATAGTTGTGTTCCATAAAAATAGGATCCATTATCTGAATTTTCTTTTTTTTAATTTTTTTAATACGAAAAATTTTGAATTTACCATATTATCCTCATTTAATTAATAATTTCAATTTGTAATGTTTGTATTAACCAAGGGCATTTTCTGGTATTTTGAATGTTTCACCATTCTCTGCCTTTTGCTTTATATATATAGATATAGATATAATCAGTCTCGGATTTGATATATATATATATTTTTAATACAAGTAATATTGGGAAATGATTATTTGAACACTGGACATGTTGTCCCAAAAAAAAAAAATAAATAAAATAAAAATAAAATAAAATAAAAACAGTGAACTTCATGTGCATGGATAAACTACTCTTAACCATTTGAGTTACAAGCTACTTATAGTTTTGAAAATCTTAAAACTGAACATGGCAGTTCGGTTTGTGGGTTAGGCCAAAAACCAGCCCATCCGACCTGTGCCTAACCTTTGTTTTACCTTTCTGAATTTAGATCTTCCCATTGGAGACGCTGTCCTGTGTGTAATATCAGTGGGGGTAAAAGTTGGTATTGGTAACAGTACATGACAACAATATTGTTTTTCTCCTGCACATTACACAAATTGGAGGATAGAGGGTTAACTCCCAATTGCTCTTTCCTTTAGATTCAAGCAAAGCAAAAGAAAACTGCGAGACCATGATCTAAATTTCTATCATAGACCAAAAAATATATTCTGAACATTCCATCTCTCAGAAGCAAAAGACAAATGGAAATATAACCGTCCGCTCCCAATCTTTGACCATGTGAATTTAGAAAGATATCAAGTAGCCTCAATCCGTTTGTTGCAACAGGAATTGGAAGTCAGATCTTTGTCGGAGGATGGCTGGCGGATTCATATCAGATAGGCTGATATCATCAAAGGATCTGCACATCTCTTCAATAGAGAAAGGTATGCTGCAAACCAATTTTGCAACGCTATCTTCAGTTAATTTTTACCATGCTAGAGAATCGGGGCTGAATTCAATACATTACCAGGTTTAGAAGTTAATGACTAGAATATTACCTGGAATCGACGTCGAGCAGGAAAGAATTATTGGGCATGTTGATTGAATCCTCTGCCATCAACACTCTCATTTTGCCAATAACCTAATGCAACAAATCCCCGGAAAGAGAAACAATGGGATACATAGTTAACTGCGTATTCTAGCATGCTCATTACAAATCAATTTACTGAACACTCACTTCTGCAGATAATCCCTGCGCTCCGTATTTGTCATCCCAGAACATTGTTCCAATGCGATATATTTGAGGGATGCTCAGTATCTGATTAATGAAGTGTAAACTAAATTAACAGGAAGTCCTCAGTTCACTATATTGGAATTCTTTGATCATATTCCTTGTTCTCTTTCTGAAATAATGTTATAAAAGTTTGGCCAAAGGAAAAAAAGAACTTTTGCAGAACGGATTCAATCTCCAAAATGAAAATAAAAGATTAAAAGAAGTGAAGAGGAGAACTAAAATAAAGAATTTCTTTCATATGATATAAGACTGGTGGAGTTACCGGACACAATTCATTTGTGATTTCATCCACTGATTTCTGAGTTTTTTGGTGCAAAACCTGCATGAATGAAGAATACTTTCATAAAGCAATGTAAATTCCTTCACATAATTATTTAAGAAAGTAACAACGGAATATTGGCTTGGTGATGTAAGCTCAAGAAACAAACCAAAAATCCTACAGCCTGCCTTATGTGTTGAAGCTCTTCCAAGGATGATCCAGCAAACTGTAAAAGTAGAAAAGTAAATAAGTAAATAATTTTTCCTCATTTCCTCCTTATATTATTTTGTCAGCATTTGTTAGACCACAGACAGTTTTCTTGCCTGATCTGTTACTTTGAGACACCAGTTTTCCAATTCAAGCAAACCTGCTTTCAGAAATTCTCCATTGCTAAATGAGCAGCACTCACGACGAAGCAATAAGCTGCCACCAAGGATTTATTAAATTCATTAGGACTAATGATGCATTGTAGCTAAACTTTGATCCTAGTCAAATGGTTAAAGCAATGAGTGGATATCAAACTTTGTTTACCTGTTAAAGAGCTGGACATTGATGAATGAGAAAACTTGAATGAAGATTTTCCTTGCGATCATGGGAGAGACCTGAAGTTGCAGCAGTTAACTCTAGAAATTCTTTATACTGATTTATATAATAGATGGACAAGAATCTTGAAAATTAAATTAAATTTAAGCTTACATTGTTCACAGACAAAATACCCAAGGTTTGATCTAACTTGTTGACAGTGCTTTGCCAGTGCATATTTGATGCCTGTTGTCTTGCTCTTATATTTGAATGTATAGTTTTAGATGAGCCTCTTATCGACCTGCCCCTTGCAGATCTTGGTGCCTGTTGATGTTAAATAAGAACTTTTTCATGGTTCAATCTGTCATGTCATATTCTCGGTTATACAAGATGCTCACCTGAATGCACAAATTCAAGAATGGGCTAATCTCTTTCTTTAGACTATCACGGATGGTCCCATATATTTTCTCAACAAATGCAGTTAGATGTTGCTTGAACAATAATGCTGGGTACTTAGCCTCCACTTTTAAATGCTCATTTGGCTTTCCCATCGTTCCACTGTAGCCACTTGAAACTCCCGTGCTCATAGAAGATGAACGAAAACCCTGGCATGGTATTTCTTGCATTACTGTGTCACATGGTTTTCAATATGCTAAAAAATTTGTGCGTGAAAGCTTACATGTGCCATTCTACCAAATATGGTAGCAGGAGTTCGGTTACGATATGAAGCTGTATTAGATGCACTGGCTGCCTTGAGCGTACTTTGTAGAAGAAATAGAAGGGTAGAAGTTGTTGAAAGCCAATATGCCAGATCACTGACAGTGTTTTGAGTCTTCAAGAACATTTCAAATTTCATATTGAGTTAATCAAATAGTATAAATACCCCATCCAACTGGTCAAGCTTAATGCATGTTGGTTGAAGGCTAATACCTCTATAATGGACCGAATTTTGTGAATGATCCTATCAAATACATTTGTTTTCTCTGCTTCAAAGGTTCTCCACTGAAGAAGTGCTCTGTACACAATACAGGCAGTGACAGGCCTGTTCTTGTCAAATTGTCTATCTTCCACAAGATACTTAACAAGCACATCAACACTTTCCTGTTTATAGTTGTAGCGAGTTATGGAAGAAGCTTTTTAAAATAATAATAATAATCTCAACTTTATAAATACCTGCTGCCTATCTGTGAGTGATCTTTGTCTACTAAGGTGAGACACTACAGGATCTGGCTCCTGAAAACATATTTTCATTATAGGTTGATGATAAGTTTATAACAGATGATAATTAAAGTATCTTATGATTATTTGAAATATTTCTGACAATAATTTATTCTGGAAAGTTGGTAATACTTTGGTCCGAAGCTCTTCCCTTTTCCCGTTCCCATTCTCAAAAGGCTGTACCATCATAGAATGTCAAAGGAAGTAATTTTACCGAAAAAGAAGATGAAAGAAGAAAAAGTTTCTTTTTTATCTTTTGGTATGGGAAGAAAAAGGTTATGCAAAGCACTATACCTTTACTTGTGGCTGAAACCTCTCTGGAGTAGCTTTCTGCTCCATGACTAGAGTCTTGTTGCGGAGGAATTTATTCTCTGACTCCAAATCTGCGATCTTCCTCTTCAGGCTGGACAAACATGAATACTTAGCATTGTACTCAATGGGTAGTTGGATATCTTTGTAACTTTGATGAAGTAATATTCCAGTTAAATATCCATTTATTTGGTGCTTCTACCATAATAACCAGCTGTTTATGAGTATGATTCATTTAAAGGTCAAATTGTTCATATTTAGATTGAGCAACCATAATGAACTCAGTTGCTACGATAGAGCAACCACTTGTATTTTTCTTCCATCATCTCCAAAACTGTTGTTCAAGCATAAGATAGAAAAAATAGGTTTCTAAGGTTCCACCTATCAATGAGGTGAAAACTTTTACTAGATTGCGCATTCTTACATTCTCATTTCTTCAGAGAAGTCCTCATTTGCTGATGCAACCAGAGCCTGTTGGCGGAGCACCTGATTTTCAGATTCGAGACTGGACAAGTTCAACTCTAACCTGATTAAGAAACAAGAGTTAGTCAACCCCAGTTTATGTTGATAGAGACATTCATGAAATTTCTTAGCTTTGATAACAAAAATAAAAAAGCAAATATATGGGACTACCTTTCAATAGTTTCTTGAAGCTGTGTTGCTTTCAGCTGTGCTTCTTCTGCCTCTTTATGCCTTGCTTTACTTTCTTTTTCAACTTGAGAGTAATTTTCTTCAAATCCCTCAATTTCCTTCTTCAGCTCACTTAGCTCACCCTAGCATTCATACCAATAATCAATATAACACGTGCACATGCACCACACATGCACCCACTACATATGCTTTCTGCTTTTAATGCCTCTCTCTATCTATATATCTATTTATTTATCTTTTCATTGTACACCACTCTTTGGACCAAAAAGACGACATTGTTAGACATTTTACGAAAGACCACATTGTTAGACATGAGCCCACAGGCTTAATTTTGGGCTTCTAAAAAAGATGTCCCTTCAAACCTAGTTGTTTCTACTGTATGAATATTTCACAGGAATAGTTCATATATTCTTAATTCCACGATATACAATGGTTTGATAATTTTATTCTAAAGTTTATCATTCAGTTTATGCTTGGAAGCTAAGTTGTACCGCATTACCTCTAGTTCCTCATTGTGATTTTTCAGAATTTCTAGCTTGGTGTTGTCCACAACTGGCACCTCTTTGATGACTGGTGGAGCTTGTTCAATAGCTAATTTTGCTGCTTCTTTCTCATGGATAATTGCGGCATGGGCTTCATCAATTTGTGTTTGCATTTCATGCAAAGTATTTTGCAAATTTGCAATTTCTTTCCCTTTAGTTTCTTCAAGATCAATCTGCAAGTTGTTTGTAAATTATGTACAATCAACTTTATATCCTCAGTGTCAAGGTTTGACATTTCTCCAACTATTCCCTTGACTGGTAAATTTCAAACTCAACATGACTAGAGATGCTTCTATTAAAATGACCCAAGTTACTGATTCCAAACATACCAAAACAATTGCAATACCATGGGTGTTCTTCATCATATCAATTAGTATTTTCTAAATATTAATGCATCAAAATTTTAGTGCTAAATAGAACTAAGAGGCAGATACTTCTATTTGTTAACCAAATTGGAGGAGAATATATACCCTCAAGTGCTTTTCAAAGTCCAGTCGCCATGTTAGCTCTTCAACACGCTTCTCCAGCATGTCCTTAGCTGCCTTAAGAGCTCCCGTTTCTCGTGCAGCCTGTATCAAGGAATTGTATTTATTTATTTATTTATATCTTCCTGATTCCTTAATTTTGATAAATATGGTTTTCTTGACATAGTTCAATGCTAATAATAGGTGGGCAGTAAGTAGATTCTTCTTATACAGAATTGAAGCTCACCATCCTAAGCTTTCTAAGCTCCTTCCTCGCTACCTTTGCTCTCCAGAGACATTGAAGAGTTAGAGTTGCCTTTCGCTGGTGTTTATATTCAGAAACAGCTTCAAATCTTCTCCAATTAGTCTGTCGGAAGAAAGATTGACAGCATTCAAAAATTTATCAGCTTAAACTTATTTAATACTGAATGATTCTTCTCAGAAAATAAACCGATCTCGGACATAAGTAGTACTATACTCCACCTTTATAATGCAGCATTTTCATAATTTTTCATAAAAAATTTGTAGGTTTTAGCTCTCTCTATAATAAATAAATAATAGAGGTCTGATTATTTTCTGCACAATTCAATAGTATTATTCCTCTAATCCTGATACTGGAAATATTTTCCTAAGTTATCAATCAAGTTCTTCATAAGTATTCTTAAACTGCATTTCTTTATGTACTCTTAAGATTTACTTTTACATTTTTAAATATCCCACAAATGCCAAAAAAATTCTGTATGCATCGATAAAATTGAAGTTTCTGTAGATTGTCCAGTCCAAAGCATTTATGACCTGAATAATGTTTGCAGCCTTGGTTCTTTTCCTGTTTCGATGATCATTTCGGGCTGCCATAGCTCGTAAACCAGTTTGGATGACTATTGATACAGCCTGAAATTTTATGTAGGACTTCTTTGCTGTGTGAGCGCGTAGATGTTTTTGTATACGTATTGAAGCAGCTTCCTTCCTTATCTGTTCATACATCTTACGTGCAAGTTGTCCTGTTTGAGGAAGTGTGAGATAAAAACCATGTCATTCCAACTTTCAAATTGTCACTCCATTATTACCTCTCCAAAGTTTCTGCATGTGAATAGCAGCCCTTCGCACGGCAATGAACTCCTTTCTGGTTAGATGTGTTCGGATTTGCCTTTGAATACATCTGGCAGAATCAGCCAAAACTTTCGTTCTTCGTGAATCTAATTCAGCCATCTGACCAGCTCTAAGAAACACCTTTGATTTTCCAATCTGCAATACAACATTGGTGGGGAACTTGTGCATAACATGAACAAAGTTTGGGGGACAATGAACACTAATGCGTCTTATTTTCACACCATAGTTTGATGTCTAAACAAACCTGATATCCCTTCAGGCCCATCCTGTCACATATGGCAATACATGCTGATTTTTCATCAGATCTGCACAGGCAAAAGCAAGTAACCATCAAGGTAGTGAATGCATTAGATGATCATCTCTTGTGGCATTACTATACGCTCTAGATAAACAGTCACTTATATCCAGATACGTGAGTTTTGTTAAACAACTACTGAACCTCAGACGCTTAAAGCCGTTATGGAATGGGCCAATAATGAATGGCAACCCAACATGCTGCCCCATCCTGCAGTCGGAGAGGCAGACATATGCAGTAATAGTGAAACATATAGGTGCAACCACATTCTGCATCTTACAAAGTAACAATAAGTTGGGAATGAGAACTAAATGTTTCAAACTAGAACCTCCTGCAACTAGAGCTCTAATGCCGTATTCGGCAACCAATCCCAATGGACCCCAAACACAACAACAAAGTAATGAGACAAAATATATATATCAAGCCAACATGAATATCTTTGTAAAAGTTAAGGCCTGAGCTTCATGCCAACACTGTCATCTCAGTCTTGACCTAGAGGTCCTAGTTTCATTTCAACATAAAGAAGGTAAAATTGACAAATAGAAAATCAGATTAAATCAATTCCAGTCAATTTATACCCATCCAGAATATCAGGAGCCAAAAAGCCAAAGCGGTCAAGGAACTCATCAAATGTTCTTTTTGTTGGATATCCAGCACAACTAATCCTTATAGCCTCTAGCACACCCTGTACAAGTGCCATTGGAAAAACATCATTAAATTAAGCAACCTAAACAGGTCATGGTTGCTGCCTCAGCCCCCACCCCTCCCTTCCCCTGGAAATCTCCCTCTGGGGGGTTTTTCTTTCTGTTTTGTTTAATTTTTAAACAACCTCAAAAATATTTTTGAAAGGGTAAAGATATTCTGTGAAAAAAGTTAGACTTTACTCACACCACATCTCAGCTGGTTTAATACATTGACATTCTCAAAAATTCCAGGCTTCAAAACTGTATTGGGCTTAACACATCTGATATAATGTGGTTCTGTCGTGCTAAGTGTCTCCATTAAAGCTTGTAGTTGTTGCTGCATGTGAATTTTGATTCAGGAGCAAGTTGCATCTTCAGAGTCAAATAGACCTTTATGAAAATGTGGATTACCTTGAAACGGGTACCTATGGAAGAAAACTTAGACTGTTTTGACGTCTCCTCAGGTAGTGGAGGGAATAGATTTGCAACAAATGAGCATGTGGAGGCATTTAAAAGAGCTTGATGTTCTGCCACTACGTAGTCCTTGTTTTTATCAAGAAAATGGTCTGCTTCGTATGTGACCTGTTGACTAGAAGGATAAATGAAGGGAAACTATGTCTTTTTCTTTCAGTATAGCTATTTGTTCAAGAATTTTCTTACATCTCCAGCATAGTGGTTAACTGTGAAGTCTGTTCGAGCAAGTTTTGGCTTTTTGAAGCGCTTATGTCCTTTATATGTCTGATACATCTTCTGTGCAAATGTCTCATGGGTTGACTTGGGGAACATACTGTAGATAAAATGAACTTGTTCATATATGCATAGGTTCAGCAGTCATGATCTTTTTTCTCCCATTTTCAAAAAAAGCATTTTAGCTTTTCTTTAATTTTCACTGGTAGAAGAAACAATATGAGACTACGTATTTTTTTTGGATCAGGGAACAAGTATTATTATTATACACCGTGCTGAATGAAGCTTCAAACTTAAGTGCCCAATAATTAATCAGATGAGACTTGAGTACTGTGGTAACCATTTTATTAGTTAGATTATCTGTTGTAAGAGATAAGATATCAATGGTATCATGAGGACCAAGGTTACATACCAGGCTTCATCAAGAAGAGCAATTATGCCCCCAGGTTTCTGCATGTAAGGACGTTTGTTATAAAAGATTTATATAAATTTTGCTATTTTTACAAAGAAAGAGCTATATGAAAATTAATACCTTCTCGATAAGATCCAAAACATCCTGGTTATCTACAAATTGTACGTAGCTCCAGTTAATTTCATCCTTTGTGTACTCTTCTTGTTCCATCTTGAACACATGCTGCAGTGGAAGATGCTTATTATATAAAATAACCATAGTACAAATATGTTTAAAGTGTACCTAGAAATTCCGTTTACCTGATTAAAATGTTGTTGCAGCTTTTCATTTGTTAGGTTGATACATAGCTGCTCAAAACTACCAAATAAAGCATTAGATTAGGTCCTTACGTCCAAATGCAAAATTGTTTCAGTACATTTAATTCTTCTGTTAAGCTGTATCATTTCTACCATTATGTACCTGTTGATCTTGAAGCTTTCAAAGCCATAAATATCAAGGACTCCTATTAAGCTTGACAAATTTGGATCCTGACCAATTGAACTGTTTATCTTATCCACAATCCTGCCACAGATTAGGAACCACCAGCTGTAGTTAATCCTCATAAAGTTAGGTAAGTTTATAAGAATATGATATTACAAACCAATGTTTTGAAAGGGGAGGCGTAGAGGCAAGGCATTTTTGGTCCTGCAAGGCGAGGCGTTTTCTAATAGAAACTGTAATAGGTTGGCTTTAAAGAAGTTTGCAGACTACAAGTATTCTGTGATTCCTGATCTGTTGCACTGATATCACATTTTTGGGGCAATAAAAGCCTGGGTCAAAAGTTGACTAAGTTAAGACTCTTAACTTCCATAATGGAGCACTTGTTCCTCCCAGCCAAGAAGGAAATACTAACAACTAATGCTGAATACAAGTACAATGGATAAGTCTATTTTACTTACCAATCGAACAGTCTGGAGTAAACTGTCTTTGCCAGGGCATCACGACTTAATGTAGCTGAGTCTGGATCCAGCGGTTTTGTAATGTTACCATCAGGAGTCACTATGACACGCTTGCAAAGCGAGTCTTCTAAAGCCTTCTTATCACACCTGAAGAAAAACATGTTGGAAGACACTAGGAATTAGAAACGAGTAGATAATCTTCATTCAGGTATTTCAAAATCAATCAAAGTTCTAACATGAGTAGCTCTGCGGCTGTTTGGAGATGATAGAATGATTTATCATCTTTTAATTTGGAAGAATCAACTTCCTCCCCTTTGATGAAGTCAATGTTCCCAAGATGGAGGATTGCAGAAACCACTCGGAATATGGCATCCTAAAGAAAGAAACTTTTCCATTAATAATATATATGGTTAGAGGAAATCATCACTACATCATTGTAGTTGTATTGATGCGAGGGTCACTACCTGCTCTTCCTGGCTGATCCCAACAACATCCATGGCATTTCTGGTTTCCAAATACTCTCTTGCATCATCTACATTTGCTACTTCATAACAGGAGGATTGATTAAGATAGTGAAATGTTCTTGGGTCCCCTAACTTGTACCTGTTGATATCCTGTTAAAGAACATTTGTCAGCCATAACGACAAACATACCTACATAGAGGAAGAGGGATCCCTTCTTCTTCTTTTTTAAATAATGGGATGTATCATATAAAGGGATCGCATGTGTGGTCTTCCCTTGATGCCATAGTTTTTAAACGGTGATCAAACAAATAGCAAGAACAATATTTTTATAAACACTTAATCACGATAATAATCAAATGGCTAATTGATTCCCTAGTTGGTTAACATTTATGTTGCCATAATGTTTTTTATTCATTGAACAACTGTAGTCCATGAGATTCAACTCAGGACCTCCTCCAACAGAATGTTGACTGGATGCCACTAGACCAAATTATCGGCATGTTACCAGACTATTACTCTTAACCATTGATACAGTAATTATTATTTAAAAATGTATAGTCTAGAATAACAACAAAAGAATATAATATCGCACACAAACCTCCGCTGGTGCCGCACAAAGCATGTAAAAACAATGGTAATTTCTTTCTGGGTCAGAGACTTGGCAAACACGTGATCTTTCGAGAAGATATGTACGAATTGCAGCTCCAGAGATTTTCCAATTGTTATCAAATTGGATCTCTACAAATTTACCAAAACGACTGGTACAAGAATAATGTTTTATAAGTTTGAAGAGAAAGTGGGGAAAGCAATATAGAAAAAATTTTAAAAAGGAAATGAGAGAAATCTATCTAGTAGAGGAAAGAGCTAACAAGTATCTCACCTCGAATTGTTGTTTTTCACAGTTTTGGCATTCCCAAATGCCTCCAAGACTGGGTTGGACTGAAGACGTGGAAATATTTACACTTCATCCCAAATAAATCAACGTACTCACAGTATATAATAAGGAACCAAATTGTTAGAAAGAAAAGGAAGGTTGGGTTATGAAGCATTTTCCTATAATATACAAATAGAGGAAAAAACGAAACTGACCTCTAAAACCTGTTGTTCTACTGTTCTTCCTTCTGTACCTGATCTGCCCCCCATGAATGCGAGATATCTCATGAGCATTTTTGTTGTCTCTGTTTTACCAGCACCACTCTCCCCACTAACCAGAATTGACTGGCTTCCTTGTTCGTTTATCATTGCCCTGGTGAATGGTACTAGTCATTTAACTTTATTTTCTTACCAAATGCTAGGGAATAACTAAGCATGGTGTCTGAGATGACATGATGGGATCTAATTAGCCAGTTTGCACGGCTTATATACCTGTAACAAGTGTCTGCAACAGCGAAAAGGTGTGGACTTAGCTCCCCAAAAGCAGTTCCTTTGTACTGCTCCATCATGTGGATTTCATACAAGTGTGGCAGTCTCTGGAACGGATTCACCGCTATTAGAATGTTCCCAGTGTAAGTCTGCTCACATTATATCACCGACTGTCAGACAACTAGTTTTTTGGCATCTATGTTATCTGCTTTCAAGGGCATTGCTAAATAAATTCAATGCATATGTCGTATTCATGCAGTGACTTGACTCACATATATCTCATTAAGAGCAAACCGACAGGCTAGGTTATGCAGGACTCCCGGCTCATGGAGGTAAGCCAACTTAGTCATGTCGTCAACCCCTGCTGGTGGTGCTTCTGTGTCTTTTGGATACATACTGGAAATGTCTGCAACTATCTGAAATTGAAGTAAATGCTAGCATTAGCCTGTATACGTACCTATTATGCAAGTGTTGAAGATAAATCACAATTAGGTTTGTGTGACATGAGGACATGACATCAGGTTCGTTTTTATTCAAAGGAGAGATTATGATAGAATTAGAGAATCCAACCAAAACCTAATTGGTACATGGTAGAAAGGTGGACGGTCTACTGTAATGCAAGACTTCAAACATACAACATGGGATTTTTCATTTTCTAAAAATTGCAATCATTAGCTGCACACCCACAAATCTACTGATATAGCACCGCATGGATTAAATAAGCTTTCTTTTGCCAAACCCTACAATTTTTAAGTGGCAGGAAAACTGGCAAATAGCTAGGTAGGTACGTTTTGGGATTTTGAACCTCAGACCACATAGGAGCAAACCATGGGCCTAACCATTCTAACTAACCCCTCGTTGGTATAAGCTTTATAATTTTAAAAACAATAATTTTAAAAAAAGGTTTTTAACCGAAATAGTCCTCCAATTTATACTTGAGTTTCATTTTGGTCCTCCAACTCTTTCACATGTGTCAAATTGGTCCAGCCATTAAATTCCCTCAAATTGAGGGGTAAAACTGTCAATTTGGGCACTAATTATCTCTTAAACTTACGGAAACTGTTACAGTAGGACCAATTTGACACAAATGGGAGAGTTTGAGGACCATTCGAGTAAAAAACTTAGTTGGAGGACCAAAATGGAACTCGAGCATAAGTTCATGGACCATTTCTGTCAAAAGCCCTAAAAATATAAAAAGTAAGATTATAAAAATAAATAAAAAAAGATGAAAACCATAAATAAATCTAAAAAAATAAAAAAAATTCAAATAAAACTTATTTTTAGAAATTTTGATGATGCTCCATGGCTTGGTTTTATTATCTGGGATGACTTGTTAGGTGTTACTAGAACTCACTTGGTGGGTTCTGTGTTTAGTTAGCTGTGCTGTTTTTGGGGTTTTTGCCCCCTTTCATCATAATAAAAAGGGTTTTATTACGAATGGTCCTTGAATTTTTCAAAGATTTCATTTGAGTCCTTAAACTTTCAAAACAATCAATGTGGTCTCCACACATCAGTTTGGTCCTCCTGATCACATTTCATCAAAATCTTCATTAAACTTGGTCGCCTCACAACCTTTAAAGCGGTATTCTCATCAAAATACAACCTATCCATTCATGAGATAAGGTAAACCTCACGTCTTTTCCTCAATGATGAAAGAGAATAATCATAAGTGTTCCAGAGTGGTTCGATATTCAAAATATCTATTTGTTTGGAAAGGAAGAGTTCAGTTTTCTCATGGAGTCTTTGGTGATGACGATCTAGACTTGAGGACAGTCTTTTCCAACCAAGGCAGTTTGATGCAGGAGCATTGACAAGGCTCACGAAAAGTACTTAGGCCCGTTAGTCAATTGGGTTAGGGTTCTAGTTTCTTTAAATTATTAGTTACTTCTTTTGTTCTCCTATTCCTAGGATTTTGCTTAATTTCCTGTTTAGATTTTTGTTTCCTATGTCAATTAGGTTTTCTGTATTGTAGTATAAAGAAAATATTTTTGCTCACCACTTTAACTCAAGGTGTACTCTCACCATCATTCTCAACACTTGACATGTGTCCATATGCATAACCATAGTTAACTTCTACTTTGTATTTATGGAACCATAGTTATGCCTATGGACACGTGTCAAAGTGTTGATAATGGTGGTGAGGGTACACCGTACACCTTAGATTAAAGTGGTGAGCAAAAATGCTTCCGATAGGCTATTTAGACTCTTGTATTCAGTTTTTGTTGATGAATATAATTTCAGACTTTAGTCTATAGAGTTACTATTGGGATTTTGCCCTAGAACTCAATTATCTTCGTTCCAACTTCAATTATATTGCCTTATCCTTCTATTCTCTGTATTTTGGGTATATTTGGGTCACTGGACAGCAGCTCATAGCCGCTGCCCTACATCACTCAATGAGGCTATCTGCTTTCCTTGATGAACTCCAAATGTGAAACCCAAATTCGAGAGCATATGACATTGTTTAGCAAAAACGCGGAACTAGAACTAAAATGAGCTATATGTTGGTTATAATATATCTATAAAGCTGATCAAGTGATGACACGTGACCAATTTTAACAAAAGTTTTGTCTGAATGAGACATAAACGAACAAATCGATGTCTAGACCAAAAGAGGAAGGATCACATTCATTAATTTGAGAGTTTGAGGACTAAAATGAGGACTTAAAAAAAGTAATGGACAACTTGTGATAAAAATCCTTAAAAAAACAAAAACAGAAAACCTCAAGCCACCCATCTACCAAACCCGACCAACCCCAAGGGACCACACCTAGCCCAAGGCCACCACACTCCGCAAAGTCCCACCGATGACAATGGCCGGTGTCTATGGTGGAGAAGGGAGGACAGGTTGGGTTTGTGAGGTCATGGGTAATTGGGTAGCAATTTTCTTTTCTTTTTTCAAAGGGTAAAAAGTGGATTTCATGTAGGAGTGGCAATGGGTCGTGTCATGTCGAGGTATTAAACAGTTAGAAATCTCCAACCCGAACACGATTCGTTTATTAAACAAGTAACATGACACGACCTGTGTAACCTGTTTACTAAATTGGTTGGGTTGCATTGTTATTTAGGTTAACCTATTAACTTGTTTAACTCATTTGAGATTTGACGCTTAACCTATTTAGCATGTTCAAACTCATTTTAATCTATTAAGTATTCATATTTATCAATGTTGTGTTTTGGCTCGTCATAATACCAAAATGGTTGGGTTAGGATTCTAGGGAACTCCAATTTGGGTAAGGAATAGTGCGCGCAGAATTTCCTAGTAGAATTAGGAAACAGTTTCTCTTATCCATATTGGTTCAGGATTAGGAAATAATTTATCTTTCGTTATTCCAACAGGTTTTAGGAATCTTATTTTAACAAGTCAAGTAACCCACGACCTATGTATTAGAAATAGGCTTGCTGGGAGTTCTTTTCTGTAACACAACAGCAACAAAGTTAGCCGAACCTCGCTAAATTCTCTGTGTTGGTGTTTTTACTTTATCGTTCAATTATTATTCCGCATATTCACATATCTTCATCCTAATTGTTTGCATAACACCGATAAACCAAATCAGAAAGAATTTAAATTTGACAATCAATAGTGCTACTCATATATACTATGAAACTTATGATAATATTGAAAAAATTTAAACAAAAAGATAATTTAACCCTATAAAAATTTAAACTAACAACATGAAGCGCCAGTTGAATTCAGTAATCGTCTAATTTTTAGATTCTCATATCATCTTTGTAAAATTTCATTCAAATCAGAACTCGTGTAGTCAGTTGATTATTATCACCAACATTCCCTTGTTTATTGAAAACGTCTATTTATTTGGTTAGAGTTAAATAACTAAACATTGTTTAATTTGATAGTAGAGGTAGGTTTTTATTTTTTGCATTATCTTTACGGTATTATATAATTTTGTCTTCATTTTTCTGTATATTTTTGTGTATAGAAGCTAATTTTCTTGTGGAAGAATGGGGATGGAAGGCGAGGCCAAGTCGAAGTCTTCGTTAGAAATATTGCCCATGAATTCAATTATGAAATTGTTGCAAAAAATTCCAAGTTGAAAAGCATCCATGAAATTCCATATATTCTTTGGGATTTTGATTTGGGTTTCAAAATTGAGTAGTAGAGATTGTTTGTAAGTGGTGTGAAATGGCAGAGAAAGAGACACAGGACCGAAGAGAGAGTGAGGCTTTGAGGAAACGGCAACTCTAACGGAAATTTAGAAAAATTAAAAATTAAACTTTACACAAGCTAAATGCAGGTAAATGCATAAACTCTAAATGCAGAGCCTCAAGATCCTAACCATCACAGTAACTAAAATATAAACACAAATTAAAACTTAAAATTCTAAATTAACTAGCTATTCAAATATGGGGATGAGTGGTAAGAGTAGGCTTAATTACACCAATGCCCCCTGAAACTTCGGTCCTTAATTAAATTCATCTCTATGTTCCTTTTGTTTTTTGTTTTTTTAAATTAAATTTTTTAGTTTGTTATTTTGGTTGGTTGCAGATTCAAAGATAAGAAAATCGAACTTGTCACTCCATCCCACCTTAGGTCCGAACCCTGCCACCATCGCAAGCCTCCCTTTCTCGATCTCCGGCCAACCTCGACACCCAACTTTAAATCTGGGTTGTTTGAAACCCAGCCCCCTTCCCCAACCTCCTCTCTCTCGCAGAAACAAGCAGGTTTGAGCCCATAGAAGCCCCGAAAATCAAGCCAACCCGATTCAAATATACCCAACAAAAACAAACCCAAATTCAGATATGGGTTGTAGGAGGGGTCCGGGTAAGGTTTTTAATTACTTGAAAAAAAAAAATTTCTTATTTATTTTAATTATTAGTTATTTTTAATTATTAAATATTTAATTATATTTTTATCTATGTGGAGGTGGGCTCCACTTGCCACGTCACTCACCTAATTGGTAGATAATGATCTATGTATATGAAATTATAAAAACACATCTGTCATGTCATTAAAGTTAACAGACTTTTAAAGGCATGTTTACGTATTAGTAATGGAGAAAGTAAGGAATCAGAGAATTTAGGAATTAGGGAAGTACCGAATCGATATGGGAAGAATCATTCTCGTCAAGCTGTTTACTAAACATGTGGAATTAGCAAAGGAATGGGGTTGATTCCCATTGTTATTGTTTACTAATTTTCATGAATCAGAATCCAAATTAATTTGATTACTAAAATGTCTTGCACATTTTCACCACAACACATATATAATTCTCAAATTGGCTAAGGAGACCAAACTAATCCTGTAGTAAACCAGTAAGGCGGTGTAAACATGAGGAATCAATATGCTGAACAAGATGAACCACAAGAGCCCCGTTCAAAGATAATGTTGATAGATAGGGTAGGCAAATAGGAATGGAAAGGAAATCATTTTTGGAAGTTCTTGGCATGAGTTTTTATTTTTTTCAGGGTTTGGGGTGTTTTGGAATTATGGTAAAGTGGTAAGGGTACTTTTGGAAGTTATTAAGGGAAAACAAGAATGGGAATCATATCGACTACTCCTCTCTAGTTGATCTGATACCTAGTTTTGAGGGGATATGATTACAGATTTTGAGGTGGGACTCACTTATTTTTCATTTTTGATTGCAAGTAAACGCGGGGAAAGTCAGGAATGGAAATCATTCACTTTCCTCCCATACCTATTACTGATATGTAAACATGCCCTAAATGGAGTTGACAAAAGTGGCAAGGAGGATCACCAAACCTTAGTCAATGGATGAAAGTGAGTTATTTTGAGTTTGGGGGGGCACAGTGGGATCCGAAGTTTCAGGGCATTGGTGTAATTAAGTGTTAAGAGTACTCTCATCCCACTAAAAATTGGGTAATTACATTTTTTGTCACTAAGATTAGGGTCGAATTTAATTTGTCACCAAAATTTCAATTTCCAATTTTGGTCATTGTATTTGCATCTGTTAGCAAATTAGGTCAAATGTTCAATTCCGTCAGTTTTATTAATTAAAAAAAATTTAATTTTAAAAACAAATAATTTTAAAATTTTAAAAACAAATAATTTTAAAATTTTAAAAATCCTCCTCTTTCTCTCTCTTTACCCAACCCCTGGCAGCCATAACCTCCCAACCTCTCAAATTCTAACAGCCATTGGAGGAGCTTCATGATAATTTCCAGAAGCCACACCACCTTCTCTCTCCTCTCTCTCATCCTTCTCTCTCCTCTATCTCTTCCCCTTCTCTCATCCTTCTCAACAACCACCCACACCACCTCCCCCACCTCCTCACAGCCATCACAAACGCAGAAAACGAAAAAAAAAAAACCAAAAAAAACAAAACTAGCCGAAGAGAGAGGGAGGGGGGTGGGTTCTGGGTTGTGTTGGAGTGGGATGGGGAGGGTAGATGGGTGTGGTTTTGGATTTAAACAAACCCAGTAAAAGAGAGAGAGAGAGAGAGAGAGAGAGAGAGCGGAGGTGAATTATTTCTTTTGTTAGTGAAACTAAATACAAGTTTTCATTTACAAGAGGTCGTGAAAAGTAGAGGAGAACGGTACTTTGCCGACTTGTTTTTAGTGTGCAAATAAGAGGGAAGAAAATTGATCGCATTGAGAAGTCATGAAGCTACAATTAGAATGGAACTGTTGAAGCGATATAGGGCCGAGCCATATGCAACCACTTCCAGGGGTTGGGTAAAGAGAGAGAAAGAGGAGGATTAAAAAATTGTAATTTAATATTTAAAAAAATATTTTTTAATTAATAAAACTGACAGAATTAAACATTTGACCTTTTTTTTTTTGGTCGAAATCTAGAAGGCAAAAGCCGATTAGAACAAAGTGAGCTCCACAAAGAAATTCGACGAAACTGCAACACAAGAAGGTATAAAACCTACTTAATTTGTTAACACATGCAAATAGTGACCAAAATTAAATTCCACCCTAAACTCACCCGTGAACAAAAATATAATTACTCCTTAAACATTTGGCATCCGATGATGGAGGGTACTCTCATCAATTGTAGTCAAGAATTTCTTTAACCATAACATTGTTTAATTGCTGAGAAAAAATAATATTGCTTTCAACAATTTGGGTTGATTGATTTTTTCTACTTCCTAATCTTCTCGGGAACCAACTACAACCTAACAAATTTTTCGAGCAAACAAACACCAGATAACAGAGCAAGCACGCCGGCACCAATGGTTTCTCAAAGAATTGGACTAAAAAAATCAATCTCACTGATCGCAGAGACAAGAGGAGAAGAATGATAGGAAATAGGGAATAGAGAAGACGTACGAGATGGGGCATAGTCGAACCAGAGGTGCGCTCTGGGTTTGCCACCGTCGTTGATGAAGTCGAGGAATCGCGCCGCAGAGAACTCGTAGGTCTCGTTAATTATCATCGTCGTACTTCGTCGTCGTTGTTGTGTTGGATTCGTCATCAGACACTGCCGTCGGGGTTTGATGTGGGTGCGGGGAGAAAGCTGGCGGCCTCCTCGTTTTCTTATTATTTTTTATTAAAATTGATTTTTAGGTTACTACATAAAACTCCTCGTTTTCTTTTCTTTTCAAATTTCAAAAAGTTCTGCCTAATTGTTCTTTTACAATTATGCCCTGTTTTAATTTAAATGTGGTGATTTAATATTTCACTTTACTATGAGTATTTTCAGAGTTTTTGAATGTTTCATTATTCTCTATATTTTACTTTACATATATAGATTTTTTTTTATTAAAATTATTTTCTTAGTCATTTTCAATGAACTCATACCACAAACTATTAGGAAGAAAAAAAAATTAATACAAGTGATAGTAACTAAAGGGATGTTCAATCAAAAGAAAAAAATTAGAAGGGTAGGGGATTTCTCACATACTCTTACATTGACTCCTTAAAGTTGAAGAGTAGCTTGAGGAGCCAAACTTTTTCCTATATGTATAGTCCCTTTCTATTGAGGGATTTGAGGATTTAGGGTTCAGGGTCTCCTATGAAAAAAAAAATTTCAACAATCCAAACCGTCTATTTTTCAAGTCTCTAATGATATACCATCTTTGCAAAAAATCAAGCAAATTGAAAATTATTAAGACATCTATTTGGGACTAACAAATACATGAATATGATTCTTCAATAAAAGACTAATAACCATCTAATTGAGTGCTTAAATTGTTTCTGATTCTTTTCTTTTTCTTTTTTTTTTGGTAAAGATGATTTTTTATAGAATATCTAAAAACTAAACAGTAAGAATCATTGAAATGCAATGTTTACTATTTACCCTCTCTACTTTCCACCCTATTTACAATGGAATCCGAAACAATAATAACCACGGATGGAACAACAGCCACGATGGGCTGTAGCCCGGTAGGTTTTGAAGACAAAAATAAACCTATATCTGTATGGTCCAGTGTGCTCGCTTGGTTTGATTATTATTGTTTGCTTCCTTCCACTGGTAGATCATCAAAACCCGTACTATAAACGTGAAAGCTACATGTTCGATTGTTTGCTTCCTTCCACAAGACTTTTTTTTCTTCTCTGTTTTTCTACTAGACCTCCACAAGAGGGAAATATTATTTGTTTTCGGTCTATTTTTATTCTTTGTTGCCTTTTTGAGGTGTTTAATAAAATATTCTTTTCTCTGCTTTCTTTTGGTGGGAAGAGGGTTTTAAAAAGGGTACAATATCTTAATCTAATTATTTATATTTGTGCACTTTCAAGCTTATTCAATTGATGCAAAAAATAAATAAATAAATAAATTTAACAGATATAACATCAGATTTAATTCTTATCATGATAATGGTTAAATTTCTTATTCACATATATTTAGTCTTTATAAAGTAAATTGTGCTTTTGCTTCTGCTTTTGGTATATGTGTTATTATATTATAATTTTACATCATAACCAAGCAAGTAAAAGAGCACAACCTATTCATATATTCATTTTGATAATATGTATTTTTTGTTGTTGTATTTAGTATGTATTTTTTTCTTTATGATAAAATTTATTAGAAATTAGTCAGTGTAACTATGATTTATATGAATTAATTATACTTTTATTTATTAAAAACTATAGAAATTGTAAATTTTTTAATAAAAAAATAATTATTAGATTTTAAGCAAAAAAAATTTAGCTAATACACTCATAAAAAAAAAATTCATAGTTCCGCACTTGATAATAACTTGCGGACATAATTTTTAAGTACCAATGATGATGAGTTAACTTACAGTCTTCCCATTTGTGGTAATGATGGTGACATCTCTTCCATGGATTTCTTTAACTTCGCCATCAATCCACGCAACTTCTGAATCCTCTGCCCAAACATGTGATCCAACTATGATGTTTACCGGCGTTCCCTGGATCATCCAACAATGACAAGAAAGATAATATTTTCTAAGAAAATGGAATGATAGGGCAGAAATATGCATTGAGGAATAAACTAGCTAGTACTATCGTGAGAAAAGAAGCTTATACCATATCTGTCAGGATCTATGCGATCCAAATTTCAATATGGGGATGAGCATGAGCAGAAATAGATGAACATCGTTCGCACAGAGAGAGAGAGAGAGAGAGAGATAGAGAGAGATTAGTGGTGTTCTTAAAGAATGTTAGGATGGTGGATTGCAATCCTTGTAGTTACAAAGAATGTTGGAAAAAAATTCAATAACAATGGAAATGCCAGCGGTTTTAACTCATAAAGCAAAAAGTCGGTAGCCACCCTTTTCGCTCCCTTTCCCTCACTTCATGTGAGAAACAAACTCTAGCTTGATTATTTATTTTAAATGGCTATGTTGTTTGTTGTCATAAATTAACAGCTTTAATAGAGTGAACATATCGGACCACGTTGAGCATTACTTTAGTCAATTAGTCCAATCAATCGAATATTATTCTGAGATTAGATATCTAGAGTGAGAAATTTTTTTTTTAAAGATAAAGACGATAGAATTCAGGTATAAATGTCATCAAGTTACAATTTACAAGAGCCAATACAAATGCAAATAACCACACAAATAAAAAACTAAAGAACCTTGCTATAAAAGAAAGAGGTCAAGGTTAAACTTTTGAAATTCAAACCGGGCCCTAGGCTACAGTTTTCATTAGAATGGCAATCAAACAAGCAGGGCCAAGGCGTGTCGCTTTAAAAATCTATGCCCGCCCACCAGTCACTCCTGTCTGGCTTTGAAATTTTAGTTGCTCCTTTATTTTCTTGTTCAAGTACATTATTCGAAGGGGCTGTGGAGTGGACAGAGAGGGTTTCTCTGGGACGGTTGATGCCGGTGGTGGATGGTCATTGGCATGGGAAAAGGTCTTTGGCTTCGGGGCCCTAAAAATAAAGTAGAGATTGCTCTGCATGCTTTCCAACCAGACTTTCCTCATTATTCATTTCTCTTACTGTCATTCTTTAACAATTTGCTAATTTGAGTACTTTAATCATCATTAGTCGTGCTTACCAAGGCTGTTTCCAATTTATATTAGAAGGGTCCCACACACTCATGAGAGGTGGTGGCAAATTGTCTCTCTCAAATGAAACGTAATAGAATTTTGCGGGGTAATTTTCCATTGTATTACTTCCTTGAAATATATACACATACAATCCTTACTCTACAAGAAAACACTAATCAATAAAGGACACAACAATAAATCCTTCCTAATAAAGGACTCCTAATATTCACAATATATTTACATACTTATTTAAATAACTCACGTTTACACTCCCCCTCAAGTTGGTGCATATATATCACACATGCCCAACTTGTCAAGTGAGTTACCAAACTTTCGACTACATACTGCATGAGTAAGAACATCTGCAAGTTGTCCCTCTGACTCCACAAACGATATTGATACAATCTTCTTCTCAAGCTTCTCTTTGATAAAATGACGATCAACCTCTACATGCTTCGTTCTATCATGCTGTACTGGATTATCAGCTATGTCTCTTGCTGACTTGTTATCACAAAACAACTGCATGGTATCCTTTGGTTTAAAACCAAGTCCCCAAAGAAGTTTTCGGAGCCAAAGGATTTCACAGATTCCTTGAGCCATACCTCTATATTCGGCCTCAGCTGAAGACCGTGACACCACCTTCTGTTTTTTACTTCGCCATGTCACCAAATTCCCTCCAACGAAGGTAAAATATCCAGAAGTAGACCGTCTATCAGTTACATCACCTGCCCAATCCGCATCAGTAAACCCTTCAATCCTCAAATGCCCATTTTTTCTATACAAGACTCCTTTTCCAGGTGCCGACTTCAAGTATGTCAAGATACGCAGAACAGCAGCCATATGATCCACACTCGGTGAATGCATGAACTGACTCACAACACTCACAGCATATGCAATATCAGGACGAGTATGAGCCAAATAAATCAGTCTCCCTATAAGTCTCTGATATCTACCCTTATCAACTAGTTTCTGTTCCGGATCCAAACACAAATGATGCTTCTCAACAATAGGCGTCTCTACCGGCTTACATCCCAACATACCAGTTTCTTTTAATAAATCCAGTACATACTTACGTTGAGACAAGAAGATACCTTTTGACGAGCGAGCAACTTCAACTCCCAAGAAATACTTCAAATCCCCTAAGTCCTTCATCTCGAATTCGACCGCGAGATTTCCTTGCAACTTGGACATCTCATCAACGTCGTTTCCTGTTATAATCATGTCATCTACATAGATAATCAAGGCTGTTACTTTATTCTGTCTATGCTTCACAAACAAGGTGTGATCAGAATGACTCTGACAATATCCATTCTTTCTCATGACTTGAGTAAATCTACCAAACCATGCACGAGGCGATTGCTTAAGTCCATAGAGTGACTTACGCAACCGACATACTCCGGTGTTCCCACCATTGCTATATCCAGGAGGAAAATCCATATACACTTCTTCCTCCAAATTCCCATGGAGAAATGCATTCTTCACATCAAACTGTTTTAATGGCCAATCCATGTTTGCAGCTAAAGAGATAAGAACACGTACCGTATTCATCTTGGCAACCGGGGAGAAAGTCTCCTGGTAATCTACCCCATATGTTTGGGTATATCCTTTAGCCACCAACCTTGCTTTGTATCTGTCTACTGTTCCATCAACTTTATATTTAACTGTAAACACCCACCGACATCCCACTGTCTTCTTCCCTATGGGTAGCTTCATCACCTCCCAAGTAGTATTTTTTTGCAATGCCAACATTTCCTCATCCATTGCTTTTGCCCACTTTGGATCTTTTAGAGCTTCCTCCACTCGAGTTGGTACATGGATAGACTCCATATTACTTACCATAGTCTGACGCTCTGGTGCAAGCTTATTGCATGATACATAGTTGGCTATCGGATACTTCACCTTTCCTTCAGGAGAAAACCTATCAAGAGGCACACCTCGATTTTGTCTTGGCGGCAATTTATAAGTACCTACACTTGGATTAGTTACACAATCATTTACGATACTTACCTCAGGCATATTCAGAGAAGATGTATTGGGCGGCACTTCGGAACTAGAGAGAGAAGATGTATTGGGCGGCACTTCGGAACTAGAGAGAGAAGATGTACTAGGCTCCTCAATAAAGGGTATACTGGGCTCCGCACAAGGTTGTTCAACAGCAAGGTTCATCTCGATAGTAGCTTGCCGTGACTCTCCTAGTAGGGGCTTAGTACCAGATTCTACACGCTGTTCAATAGTCACATCTCCCCCTAGATCCAACCAACTCAGATTACCATCAGTGTTCTCCCCCTGGTGATCTGAAGTGGAAGGTACAAAAGTGTAGAAATAGTCTGTTTCAGAGAAAGTCACATCCATGGTTACATACATATGTCGGGTCCCAGGATGGTAACACTTATACCCTTTTTGGTGAGACGAGAAACCCACAAAGACACACCGTAGGGCACACGGATCCAATTTACTACGATGTATTTTCGGAATATGAACATAAGCCACACAACCAAATACTCGAGGAGTGAGAGTATTACTGGACACCACTGGAGCATGTTGAATGAGGACCTGAATAGGTGTTTGAAATCCAACCACCCGAGAGGGCATATGATTAATGACATACACGGCATAAGTAACAGCTTCAGGCCAAAAACGTGGAGGAACCGAGGCCCCAAGGAGTAAGGCACGAGCTGTCTCCAAAATGTGACAATTTTTACGCTCTGCAACCCCATTTTGCTGTGGGGTATGCGGACATGTGGTTTCATGGAGAATCCCTTGACCACGGAGAAACTCCGACAACTCAAAATTAATGTATTCTCCTCCATTATCAGAACGTAGAACTTTAATAACGGAAGAATATTGCGTTTGAACCATCTGAGCAAATGACCGAAATATGGCACCAACATCACTTTTATTTTTCAACACATAAAGCCATGTCATACGAGTGCAATTATCAACAAATGTAACAAACCACCGAAGTCCAGAAGAAGTAACAATTGGAGAAGGCCCCCAAACATCGGAATGCACAAGATCAAATGGAAAATGTCTTTTATTCATACTAGGAGGAAACAAAGCACGATGGCTTTTAGCAAGAATACATACTTCACACTGTAAGTCTGATTCATTTATTCCACTAAATAAATGAGGCAACATACGCCTTAAATAGCTAAAGGATGCATGGCCTAATCGACGATGCAATAACCATACTTCTTGTAAATTACTACCACGGAGCACTCGGACTGCATGAGCTCTGCCAGGAACGACATCATCCACGTAGTACAACCCCTCTCTCTTAGTGCCACGCCCAATTATCTCCTTGGTCTGAATATCCTGAAGTAGACAAAAGGACGGATACATTAGAACAACACAATCCAATTGTTCAGTAAGTTGTGGTATGGAAAGTAAATGATGTGATAAAGATGGAACAAGCAAACATCGGTGTAAAGGGAGAGAGGCTGTGAGATACACGGTACCAGCACCAACAACAGGTGCTCGGGTACCATTAGCAATTGCAATATATTCCCTGTGAGATGTTGTCATATATTGGAATACATTCTTATCGTATGTCATATGATCTGTTGCACTAGAGTCCAGAATTCAACCTGCATGATGCTCAGTGTCGGAGGCCAAAAAAACATGCCCTACAGTACCTATAGTGGAGGATGAATCACCATGGGTAGAACGAGTCAACAAAGTTTGACTCGGGTTATTGGAGATAGTCTCATCCTCCTTAGCTTTTGGTGGGGCAGTAGCCAGGGATGCACGGCCTCCATTATTTCCCCCACTCCCACGCTCCTTTGCACGTAGCTTCTTCTTCAATTCTGGGAACCAATCAGGTACCCCATGCTTGGCAAAACACGTATCCTCAGTATGACGGGTTTGTCCACAGAAAGTACACTTCAAATCATCTTTATTTTCTCGGGTAAATGGACGAGAATTTAAAGACTGACTAGAAGGATTACTCGGACGAAAGGCAGCGGCGGGCCGAGAGACCATGGCCATGGATGGCAGCCCTCCTTGGTTGTTACTCCCACTCATCATGGTGGCATGTCTTTGTGCTTCACGCCGAACAACAGAAAACACTTCCTCAACAGATGGTAAGGGTTGAGTACGTAGAATATCACTACGTACTTTATCAAAGAGATCATCCAAACCCGCCAAAAAGGCATACACACGATCAATTTGAATCTCATCTCGAAGGGTCTTGAGATCCACTGCACACGCCATCTTGATTGGTCTCCTTTGATCTAACTCCTACCAAACGGACTTGAGATCAGCGTAATACACACCAACCGGTCGGCCCTCTTGACGGAGTCTGAAGGATTTAACCTTTAATTCATAAATTTGAGAAATATCCGAACCATCATAATAGGTCCGAGCCACCTCTTCCCAAACTTCTTTAGCAGTACGTAGGTGAATAAAAAATCCCATGATAGCAGGTTCCATGGAATTGATCAACCACCCTTTTACGATTGCATTCCCTGTCTCCCATGTCTCATACCCAGCACTATTCTCAGCAGGTTCCTCGGTACTCCCTGTCACAAAGCCTTTCCTACCGCGTCCAGCGATGTGCATCTCCAAAACTTTGGACCAAAGAGGATAATTTGATCCATTCAACTTCACTGTGTTTGGTACAGCAGACGCATCATTCTGAATAACAACAGGATTCAATACTGGAGTATTGGTTGGTGTACGAGAGCTACCCTCCAATTTCAAAACAGCACTATCTTCCAAAGAGGCCATCCTATCTTACGGTGCACAGCTCTTGATGTAGCAATCCACACAGTTCTGGAGGTAGTAATCCACACAGCACAGCCAAATCACACACGGCAATATCACACACATCCACACAGCCTGATGTTCTGCAAGGGAATATTGCAGAAAAGAAAGAGTCGGCCGTCAACAGCAGCGGAAAAATATTCTAGGGTTACGGTAACCTAAGCTCTGATACCAAATAGAATTTTACGGGGTAATTTTCCATTGTATTACTTCCTTGAAATATATACACATACAATCCTTACTCTACAAGGAAACACTAATCAATAAAGGACACAACAATAAATCCTTCCTAATAAAGGACTCCTAATATTCACAATATATTTACATACTTATTTAAATAACTCACGTTTACAACGTCGGAGTACAAAATTGGTACTTATGTAATGACGTTTTACTTTAATAATATTTTAAGTATTTATTTAATGTTAACTAAATTTTGTTATTATTTTAGGGAGATGATTTCTTTACTCTCTTTTTCTTCACTTACACTCTATTTTACTTTTTAATACTTTTTAATTAATTTTATAGGCAACCATTAATCGTGCCTCCTAATTGGAAAAAAGCAGTGTTTTTGCAGACTATTCTTTGCAGCAAAACATGCAATCCACAGAACCACTTTTGACATAATGAAGGAAACCCTCAGGAATTAATCCCCAAATTCAAGCCAGACAATCAATCTGAAAATGTCGTCCACATATAAATTAATATTTTCCTGAAAATATTAGGCAAAAAAAAAAAAAAAAAAAAAGGAGCTCTTATGATATGTATTCACTGTTTATTGAATGACTAGAAGATGCTCTGACTTCTTTTCTCTTCTTTTTTTTTTTTTTTTAAATTTTTGTTTTATTTTATGTTAATTTTTCTTAATTTTAGTTATCAAAACATTAATGTAGGATAAAGGTAGAATAGGAAATTGAAAGAAGAAAATTGATTAAAAAATATTTAAAAACAAAAAGGAGTGTAAGTGGGGAAAAGGGGAGTGGGAAAATCAGCTTATAGAGACAAAACATTTGTACCCAATCAAAAGAGACTTAAATCTTTTATAATTCTCTAAATTAGAGAGTGTTGTTGAAGTTGAAATTTTATAGAGTTCCTTTAAAATAATTGTCTAGTCTTTTTATCAGTATTTTAATTTATTTTAAAAGATGGTTTTAGTGGTTAGATTTCAATAAAAACTAACCAAATTGCTCTTAGAGTATCTACAATGAGCTCCTTAAACTACCTCCTTAAACAAAGAGAAGATTGAAAAAAAACATAACTCCAACTAGGCTCCTTATCTACTCCTAAAATAGAGTCCAGATCTTGTCCCCTATACATAGTTTATATTGGGAAAATTGAATGTATTTTTGGTATTTGTCTAAAACTTGTACATGTACGGTTGTTGGGATTTGGCTTTTGTTGATACCAAAAAAAAAAATTTCTGGATATGGATGGGTTTGTTGTCGGCGGACATAGAATTACTCTGGTTTTGTTTATCTTCTTTTATTTATATGTTTTATAATCGATTTATTCACAAATCGGTTTCACTTGTTCATCTTTTCATGTGTATATTCGGTCCGGTCCAGTTTTGAAGAAAAAGTTATCCGATCTGTTTTGCTTATTAGTCAGTTCAATTTTTGATTTTGGACCGGACTTTTTTTATTTTTTTATTTGAATAAATTTTTGTACAAAATTCAATTAAAATTTTATTTTTGAGGTTAAAAATTCACAAATGGCCCAATTTCATGCAAATAGATGTGATTGGGCTTAGAAAAGAGAGGTGATTTGGAGTTGGACTTGGGGAACGCTTAGGTATGGGTTTACAAATTTGGGAAATAGCTCTAAATGCCACCATTTTTAGAATTTTAATTGAAAATACCATCTCTTTCCAAAATTTTTGGAACTATCACCTGTAAATATATATTTCTTGTCCACTTATTGCACACATATCACTTTTGCTGAAGTTCTCTCTCAAGGCATGTTTACGTATCAGTAATGGGTATGAGATGAAATGGAATGATTTCCATTCCTGACTTCCCATGCGTTTACTTGCAATCAGGAACGAAAAAATAAGTAAGCTCCACCTCAAAATCCGTAATCACATCCCCTCAAAACTAGGTATTAGATCAACTAGGGGGGAGTAGTAGATACAATTCACATTCCTGTTTTCTCTTAATAACTTCCAAAAATACCCTTACCACTTTACCATAATTTAAAAACACCCCAACCCTAAAAAAAACAAAAACTCACACCAAGAAGTTCCAAGATGCTCCAAACTTCTTTTTCACGTTAGCGTTGCAGACACAACCTCCCAGAAGCAGCAACAACGCCTTGTGCTATGTAAGCCATTCTATCTATCTATCTATCTATCTATCTATCTATCTTCTTCTTCTTCTTCTTCTATCTTCTGTCTTCACATTCATCACTAAACAAAATATGGTCATGGATAAAGACTTTTATGGAGATTATATATCTCTTTTTTAGGTAGTATGAAGATTATGTATTTAATCATATGAAGATTATGCAGGTTATTATTATTTGATTGTTTACTAGTTACGTAGGTGAAAGATATATATTTATTGGAGTTTATTTTTTCATTTGAAATTGACTCTAGACAAAGGTGTTATTAACATTATCATTGAACTGGGCTCTGACTGTTCATCTTGTTCAGCATATTGAGTCCTCATTCTTACACCACCTTACTGGTTTGCTACGGGATTAGTTTGGTCTCCTTAGCCAATTTGAGAATTATATGTGCTGTGGTGAAAATGTGCAGGGCATTTCAATAATCAAATTAATTTCGATTTTGATTCATGAAAATTAGTAAACAATAACAATGGGAATCAACCCCATTTCTTTGCTAATTCCAGATATTTAGTAAACAGCTTAATGGGAATGATTCTTCCCATACCGATTCAGTAGTTCCCCGATTCCAAAAGTCTCTGATTCCTTACTTTCTCCATTACTCTTACGTAAACATGCCCGCAGCTCTCTCTTGGCTTCGTCTCTCACTTTCTCTTCACTCTCTCGTCGCCTAGCTCTTACTCTATCGTTGCTCAGCTCTCACTCTCTCTTCTCTCTAACTCTCCTAGATGAATCTGTTCATCGAAGCTCAACTCCATCGTTCACCTCCAACAGGTACTGTTCATCATCATTTTCTTACAGTTTATGGGTTTCTCTGAAGTTGGTTTAGAGTTTATGGGAAATTTGTTTAGGGGTTTGTTCGAAATTGGTTTCGGGGTTTTTTTTGAAATTGTCTTATTCTGATGATTCCTTATTTGAAACAGTGAATGGGTTTGTTCTTTGTGGATTGATGCTTGCACTGCTGTTGTTTTGCTTTTCTATTGATGCCGTATTGCTTTTTTTTGCTGGTGTATTGCTAATTTAGTGATGTTGTATTGGCATTTTAGTGCTGTTGTATTTCTAGTTTATTATGGTTTTACTATGGTTTTTGTTGCAGTTATTAATTGGTATTTGGTGGCTTACTATGGGTCTTAATGACCACTGCATTTAACCTTCTTACGAGAGAGTGAGAGTTGAACGATGAGAGACGAGAGAGTGAGAGCTGAACGACGAGAGAGTGAAGAGAAAGTGAGAGACGGAGCCAAGAGAGAGTTGAGATAGAACTTCAGCAAAAGTGATATGTACGCAATAAGTGGACAATAAATATATATTTATAGGTGATAGTTCCAAAATTTTTGGGGAGATGTGGTATTTTCAAGTAAAATTATAAAATGGTGGCATTTAGAACTATTTCCCTAGAAATTTAGCATTTTGGTTAGCTATTTGGGAAATAGCTCTAGATGCCACCCTTTTTATAATTTTAAAGGAAAATACCACCTCTCCCCAAAAGTTT
Source organism: Prunus dulcis (assembly GCF_902201215.1). NCBI lineage: Eukaryota > Viridiplantae > Streptophyta > Magnoliopsida > Rosales > Rosaceae > Prunus > Prunus dulcis. The sequence goes on from NC_047651.1 coordinate 123,013, forward strand.
TGCAACTATCACTTATAAATATATATTTATTGTCCACTTATTGCACACATATTACTTTTACAGAAATTTTGTTCTCTCTCTGTCGCTCAGCTATCTTTGTCTGTGTTGCTCAGGTCTCACACTCTGTTCGATCAGCTCTCACACTTTCTTCTCTCTTTCACTGTCGCGGGAAGCTCTCGGCCTCTCTTGCACATCACTCTCTCTTTCTCTCTCTCTCTCTCTCTCTCTGTGACGCAGTGGTCTTCCTCTTCCATTGTTCACCTGCAAAAGGTACTGTTCATCATCAATTTGAATTGGTGTATGGGTTTCTCTGAAGTTGGTTTAGGGTTTATGTGTTTCTATGAAATTGGTTTAGGGGTTTCTTCGAAATTGGTTTAGGGTTTATGACAAGACCCGACCCAATTTCCACTTTGAAATTCGAGCTAACTCCTGTGCGTGTCCGACACCTGGCGAATGTCGGGCACAAAGGATCTTTTTACCCTTCTTGTTTCAAATTCTTTTTAAATTTTCCCTTAGACTTCTGCCGAAAATTCGGCAGAGTCTCCCCTGTATTTTGACCAAACCCAAATTTTTCCACCTGTCAAACAAACATATAAAACTACACCAACTGCCAGTATAGAATAACCAAGTAATCACCAGCTCCAGTTTTCCACTAAAACTAGATATCAGAGCATTTTCTAAGGTTCACAAAGTTTCAGGGATTTTTCCGCAAAACACTACCTTATTTGGTGGCGCGGAAGCTAGGGATGGCCCGGTGGTGGGTGTTTGCACTCATCTACGGCCTGGGGGCGAAAAACAAGTTTAAAATTGTGAGTGGACAAAATAAAGTTCTTAAAAACAAGCTAGAACATAATAACCCCCGTTTTGAAATAGCGAAGGATATAAATCGATAATTTAACTATATTCCAATATACGAAGTTCAATAAGCATGAATAAGTATGCTAATGAATATACTTGCATAACTGATCAAATATAAAGATATCAATGCCTGAAAAATCAGAGAAGTTGGTATAAAATAACTGAAGGTCATAATTAGATAAAAGAAAACTCAAAATCCTTTGAAAATACCACCTATTTGTACCCCTGTCATATCCGTCAATTCCCCTGGCAGGCCTCGGGCGCCACGCAGTCTACCCGAGCCGTAAACTGGCGAAATCAGGGGACTATGATCAGCCTGATCTACCCGCAGGTCCTCGATGACACCAAATCAGCTCGAGTTGCTCGGGCAGGATGCAGGGGACCGTAGTCAGCCTGATCCGCAATCCTGGCAGGTCTCGGGGACACAGAGTCAGCTGAGCCGCAATCCTGGCAGGTCTCGGGACACCAAGTTTGCCGAGCCGAAAATCCTGGCACTCACGGTCCGAGCGTCCCCGAAACTTGTGAGGCAAAGTCAAATGCACTGACTGAACTGTAAACAGACTAGATGTCCGTAGACATCGGTCCGTCTGAGGGTAATCACCAAATAAAAATGGGTACGTGGTGGTTTTGAAATAAATTCCTTTAGAAAAATATCTGATTAATAACTGTAAAGCTCAAATTGTGCTGCTGTCTCATCTGATTCCAACATCAAACTCTATTTCTATAACTTGTAAATAAGCAGCACAGACTTATAGAACTATTACTGTACTAATCATGTTCGGAACCATAATAAAACTTACTCAAGATCAAATAAAGAAATTTATTCAAATAAACTCATTTATAAAAACTTATTTATATAAAATCAATAGAAAATCACTTATGAAATCTTAATTATAGAAATCCTCTATGTAACTCATTTATATAAAATCATTCATGAAAGAAAGTCCACTCACTGGTGATCCGAGCTATCTGGACTCTTTGTAGGTCCCTCCTGTAAGTCACCCGGACCTCTGGTGCCTTGCTCGATTGATTTGGTGAAGAAACGAAGGAGAAAATCGAGCTGGAAGATCGGTGAAACGCCGGTGAACATCCGTCGGAAATCATGACTTTCCGGCCAGCTCCGGGCGGCCCAAGGGTGGAGGTCAGTCGGAAAAGGTAGGGGACTCAATGGCGGTTCCAACGCCACCGGTCCCGCGGACATTGGTGCTCGGAGGCGGCGCCAGCAATCTCTGGAAGGCGGCTGCCCGTTTTCGCGCAGAGAGAGGGAGCTGCTGGGTTTTATAGATGCAACTTCAAAATATTTATGGTTATGCCACTGAGACTCTTTTGACCATAACTCTTTGGTTACAACTCCGATTCGGGTATACTCCGTATCTACGGACTCGTTTCGCCGTGCTCTACTCAACGGCACAAGCGGAATTCCCAAATTCTTTCTCGATCAAAAAGTCAACTTTTTCTCTATTAAATTATGTGAGGGCAAAATTGTCTTTTTGCTAGAAGATATTATCCTTACTTTTTAGATATTTTATTTCTTTTTAGATATTTTATTTTGGGTTATTACAGTTTAGGGGTTATCTGAAATTGGATTAGGGATTTCTCTGAAATTGGTTTTGGGTTTAGGGGTTTGTCTAAAATTGGTTTAGGGGTTTCTCTGAAATTGGTTTAGGGGTTTCTCTGAAATTGGTTTAGGGTTGTGGGGTTCCTTTGAAATTGTCTGATTCTGATGATTCCGTGTTTGAAACATTCAATGGGTTTATTCTTTGTGGATTGATTCTTGCGTTTGATTTGGAATTCTGTTATTTTGCTGCTGTTTTGCTGTTGTTTTGTTGTTGTT